>NW_027275137.1:0-67258 GCF_030028105.1 Mobula birostris
CGTCACACACAGACACTCTCCCCCGGGAACAGTGAGTGAGGGAGACCGTCACACACAGACTCTCTCCTCTGGGAACAGTGACTGAGAGAGACCGTCACACATAGACTCTCTCCTCTGGGAACGGTGACTGAGAGAGACCGTCACACACAAAACTCTCTCCCCTGGGAACAGTGAGTGAGAGAGACCGTCAGATACAGACTCTCTACCCCGGGAACAGTGAGTGAGAGAGACCATCACACACAGACACTCTCCCCCGGGAACAGTGAGTGAGAGAGACCGTCACACACAGACACTCTCCCATGGGAACAGTGAGTGAGAGAGACCGTCACACACAGACACTCTCCCCCGGGAACGGTGAGTGAGAGAGACGGTCACACACAGACAGTCTCCTCCTGGAACAGTGAGTGAGAGAGACCATCACACACGGATACTCTCCCCCGGGAGAAGTGAGTGAGAGAGACGGTCACACACAGACACTCTCCTCTGGGAACAGTGACTGAGAGAGACTGTGACACACAGACTCTCTCCCCCGGGAACAGTGAGTGAGAGAGACCGTCCCACACAGACACTCTACCCCGGGAACAGTGAGTGAGAGAGACCGTCACACACAGACACTCTCCCCCGGGAACAGTGAGTGCGAGAGACCGTCACACACAGACACTCTCCCCCGGGAACAGTGACTGAGAGAGACCGTCACACACAGACACTCTCCCCCGGGAGCAGTCACTGAGAGAGATCGTCACACACAGACACTCTCCTCCGGGAACAGTGAGTGAGAGAGACCGTCACACACAGACACTCTCCCCCGGGAGAAGTGAGTAAGAGAGACGGTCACACACAGACACTCTCCTCCTGGAACAGTGAGTGAGAGAGACCATCACACACAGACTCTCTCCTCTGGGAACAGTGAGTGAGAGAGACCGTCACACACAGACAATCTCCCCCGGGAACAGTGACTGAGAGAGACCGTCACACACAGACACTGTCCCCCGGGAACAGTGAGCGAGAGAGACCGTCACACACAGACACTCTCTCCCGGGAACAGTGAGTGAGAGAGACAGTCACACACAGACACTCTCCTCTGGGAACAGTGACTGAGAGAGACGGTCACACACAGACTCTCTCCTCTGGGAACAGTGACTGAGAGAGACTGTCACACACAGACTCTCTCCTCTGGGAACAGTGACTGAGAGAGACCGTCACACACAGACTCTCTCCCCCGGGAACAGTGACGTGAGAAGACCGTCACACACAGGCACTCTACCCCGGGAACAGTGAGTGAGAGAGACCGTCACACACAGACACTCTCCCCCGGAACAGTGAGTGAGAGAGACCGTCACACACAGACACTCTCCCCCGGGAACAGTGAGTGAGAGAGACCGTCACACACAGACACTCTCCCATGGGAACAGTGAGTGAGAGAGACCATCACACACAGACACTCTACCCCGGAACAGTGAGTGAGAGAGACCATCACACACAGACACTCTACCCTGGGAACAGTGAGTGAGAGAGACCGTCACACACAGACACTCTCCCCCGGGAACTGTGACTGAGAGAGACCGTCACACACAGACTCTCTCCCCTGGGAACAGTGAGTGAGAGAGACTGTCACACACAGACACTCTACCCCGGGAACAGTGAGTGAGAGAAACCGTCACACACAGACACTCTCCCCCTGGAACAGTGAGTGAGAGAGACAGTTACGCACAGACACTCTCCCCCGGGAGAAGTGTGTGAGAGAGACGGTCACACACAGACACTCTCCTCTGGGAACAGTGACTGAGAGAGACCGTCACACACCAGACACTCTCCCCGGAACAGTGAGTGAGAGAGACCGTCACACACAGACACTCTCCCCCGGGAACAGTGAGTGAGAGAGACGGTCACACACAGACACTCTCCCCCGGGAACAGTGAGTGAGAGAGACTGTCACACAGAGACACTCTCCCATGGGAACAGTGAGTGAGAGAGACCGTCACACACAGACACTCTCCCCCGGGAACAGTGACTGAGAGAGACCGTCACACACAGACATTCTCCTCGGGGAACAGTGACTGAGAGAGACCGTCACACACAGACTCTCTCCTCTGGGAACAGTGACTGAGAGAGACTGTCACACACAGACTCTCTCCTCTGGGAACAGTGACTGAGAGAGACGGTCACACACAGACTCTCTCCTCTGGGAACGGTGACTGAGAGAGACCGTCATACACAGACACTCTACCCCGGAACAGTGAGTGAGAGAGACCGTCACACACAGACACTCTCCCCCGGGAACAGTGAGTGAGAGAGACCATCACACACAGACACTCTCCCCCGGGAACAGTGAGTGGAGAGACCATCACACACAGGCACTCTCCCATGGGAACAGTGAGTGAGAGAGACCGTCACACACAGACACTCTCCCCCGGGAGAAGTGAGTGAGAGTGAAGGTCACACACAGACAGTCTCCTCCTGGAACTGTGAGTGAGAGAGACCATCACACACAGACTCTCTTCTCTGGGAACAGTGAGTGAGAGAGACCATCACACACAGACACTCTCCCCCGGGAACAATGAGTGAGAGAGACCGTCACACGCAGACACTCTCCCCGGGAGAAGTGAGTGAGAGAGACGGTCACACACAGACACTCTCCTCTGGGAAGAGTGACTGAGAGAGACGGTCACACACAGACTCTCTCCTCTGGGAACAGTGACTGAGAGAGACTGTCACACACAGACTCTCTCCCCTGGGAACAGTGAGTGAGAAGACCGTCACAGACAGGCACTCTACCCCTGGAACAGTGAGTGAGAGAGACCGTCACACACAGACACTCTCCCCCGGGAACAGTGAGTGAGAGAGACCGTCACACGCAGACACTCTCCCCCGGGAGAAGTGAGTGAGAGAGACGGTCACACACAGACACTCTCCTCTGGGAAGAGTGACTGAGAGAGACGGTCACACACAGACTCTCTCCTCTGGGAACAGTGACTGAGAGAGACTGTCAGACACAGACTCTCTCCCCCGGGAACAGTGAGTGAGAAGACCGTCACAGACAGGCACTCTACCCCTGGAACAGTGAGTGAGAGAGACCGTCACACACAGACAGTCTCCCCCGGGAACAGTGAGTGAGAGAGACCGTCACACACAGACACTCTCTCCCGGGAACAGTGAGTGAGAGAGACTGTCACACACAGACACTCTGCCCGGGAACAGTGAGCGAGAGAGACTGTCACACACAGACACTCTCCCCCGGGAGAAATGAGTAAGAGAGATGGTCACACACAGACACTCTCCTCCTGGAACAGTGAGTGAGAGAGACCATCACACACAGACTCTCTCCTCTGGGAACAGTGACTGAGAGAGACCGTCACACACAGACACTCTCCCCCAGGAACAGTGAGCGAGAGAGACCGTAACACACAGACACTCTCCTCCGGGAACAGTGAGCGAGAGAGACCGTCACACACAGACACTCTCTCCCGGGAACAGTGAGCGAGAGAGACTGTCACACACAGACACTCTCCCGCGGGGAACAGTGAACGAGAGAGACCGTCACACACAGACACTCTCCCCCGGGAACAGTGACTGAGAGAGACTGTCACACACAGACACTCTCCCCCGGGAACAGTGAGTGAGAGAGACCGTCACACACAGACACTCTCCCCCGGGAACAGTGACTGAGAGAGACCGTCACACACAGACATTCTCCTCGGGGAACAGTGACTGAGAGAGACCGTCACACACAGACTCTCTCCTCTGGGAACAGTGACTGAGAGAGACTGTCACACACAGACTCTCTCCTCTGGGAACAGTGACTGAGAGAGACGGTCACACACAGACTCTCTCCTCTGGGAACGGTGACTGAGAGAGACCGTCATACACAGACACTCTACCCCGGGAACAGTGAGTGAGAGAGACCGTCACACACAGACACTCTCCCCCGGGAACAGTGAGTGAGAGAGGACCATCACACACAGACACTCTCCCCCGGGAACAGTGAGTGGAGAGACCATCACACACAGGCACTCTCCCATGGGAACAGTGAGTGAGAGAGACCGTCACACACAGACACTCTCCCCCGGGAGAAGTGAGTGAGAGTGAAGGTCACACACAGACAGTCTCCTCCTGGAACTGTGAGTGAGAGAGACCATCACACACAGACTCTCTTCTCTGGGAACAGTGAGTGAGAGAGACCATCACACACAGACACTCTCCCCCGGGAACAATGAGTGAGAGAGACCGTCACACGCAGACACTCTCCCCCGGGAGAAGTGAGTGAGAGAGACGGTCACACACAGACACTCTCCTCTGGGAAGAGTGACTGAGAGAGACGGTCACACACAGACTCTCTCCTCTGGGAACAGTGACTGAGAGAGACTGTCACACACAGACTCTCTCCCCTGGGAACAGTGAGTGAGAAGACCGTCACAGACAGGCACTCTACCCCTGGAACAGTGAGTGAGAGAGACCGTCACACACAGACACTCTCCCCCGGGAACAGTGAGTGAGAGAGACCGTCACACGCAGACACTCTCCCCCGGGAGAAGTGAGTGAGAGAGACGGTCACACACAGACACTCTCCTCTGGGAAGAGTGACTGAGAGAGACGGTCACACACAGACTCTCTCCTCTGGGAACAGTGACTGAGAGAGACTGTCAGACACAGACTCTCTCCCCCGGGAACAGTGAGTGAGAAGACCGTCACAGACAGGCACTCTACCCCTGGAACAGTGAGTGAGAGAGACCGTCACACACAGACAGTCTCCCCCGGGAACAGTGAGTGAGAGAGACCGTCACACACAGACACTCTCTCCCGGAACAGTGAGTGAGAGAGACTGTCACACACAGACACTCTGCCCCGGGAACAGTGAGCGAGAGAGACTGTCACACACAGACACTCTCCCCCGGGAGAAATGAGTAAGAGAGATGGTCACACACAGACACTCTCCTCCTGGAACAGTGAGTGAGAGAGACCATCACACACAGACTCTCTCCTCTGGGAACAGTGACTGAGAGAGACCGTCACACACAGACACTCTCCCCAGGAACAGTGAGCGAGAGAGACCGTAACACACAGACACTCTCCTCCGGGAACAGTGAGCGAGAGAGACCGTCACACACAGACACTCTCTCCCGGGAACAGTGAGCGAGAGAGACTGTCACACACAGACACTCTCCCGCGGGAACAGTGAACGAGAGAGACCGTCACACACAGGACACTCTCCCCCGGGAACAGTGACTGAGAGAGACTGTCACACACAGACACTCTCCCCCGGGAACAGTGAGTGAGAGAGACCGTCACACACAGACATTCTCCTCGGGGAACAGTGACTGAGAGAGACCGTCACACACAGACACTCTCCCCCAGGTACAGTGAGTGAGTGAGACCGTCAGACACAGACATTCTCCTTGGGGAACAGTGACTGAGAGAGACCGTCACACACAGACTCTCTCCTCTGGGAACAGTGACTGAGAGAGACTGTCACACACAGACACTCTCCCCTGGGAGAAGTGAGTGAGAGAGACGGTCACACACAGACACTCTCCTCTGGGAACAGTGACTGAGAGAGACGGTCACACACAGACTCTCTCCTCTGGGAACAGTGACTGAGAGAGACTGTCACACACAGACTCTCTCCTCTAGGAACAGTGAGTGAGAGAGACCGTCATTCACAGACACTCTACCCCGGGAACAGTGAGTGAGAGAGACCGTCACACACAGACTCTCTCCCCCGGGAGCAGTGAGTGAGAGAGACCGTCACACACAGACACTCTCCCCCGGGAAACAGTGAGTGAGAGAGACGGTCACACACAGACACTCTCCCCCGGGACAGTGAGTGAGAGAGACTGTCACACAGAGGACACTCTCCCATGGGAACAGTGAGTGAGAGAGACCGTCACACACAGACACTCTCCCATGGGAACAGTGAGTGAGAGAGACCGTCACACACAGACACTCTCCCCCGGGAACAGTGACTGAGAGAGACCGTCACACACAGACATCTCCTCGGGGAACAGTGACTGAGAGAGACCGTCACACACAGACTCTCTCCTCTGGGAACAGTGACTGAGAGAGACTGTCACACACAGACTCTCTCCTCTGGGAACAGTGACTGAGAGAGACGGTCACACACAGACTCTCTCCTCTGGGAACGGTGACTGAGAGAGACCGTCATACACAGACACTCTACCCGGGAACAGTGAGTGAGAGAGACCGTCACACACAGACACTCTCCCCCGGGAACAGTGAGTGAGAGAGACGGTCACACACAGACACTCTCCCCCGGGAACAGTGAGTGAGAGAGACTGTCACACAGAGACACTCTCCCATGGGAACAGTGAGTGAGAGAGACCGTCACACACAGACACTCTCCCATGGGAACAGTGAGTGAGAGAGACCGTCACACACAGACACTCTCCCCCGGGAACAGTGACTGAGAGAGACCGTCACACACAGACATTCTCCTCGGGGAACAGTGACTGAGAGAGACCGTCACACACAGACTCTCTCCTCTGGGAACAGTGACTGAGAGAGACGGTCACACACAGACTCTCTCCTCTGGGAACGGTGACTGAGAGAGACCGTCATACACAGACACTCTACCCCGGGAACAGTGAGTGAGAGAGACCGTCACACACAGACACTCTCCCCCGGGAACAGTGAGTGAGAGAGACCATCACACACAGACACTCTCCCCGGGAACAGTGAGTGGAGAGACCATCACACACAAGCACTCTCCCATGGGAACAGTGAGTGAGAGAGACCGTCACACACAGACACTCTCCCCCGGGAGAAGTGAGTGAGAGTGAAGGTCACACACAGACAGTCTCCTCCTGGAACTGTGAGTGAGAGAGACCATCACACACAGACTCTCTTCTCTGGGAACAGTGAGTGAGAGAGACCATCACACACAGACACTCTCCCCCGGGAACAATGAGTGAGAGAGACCGTCACACGCAGACACTCTCCCCCGGGAGAAGTGAGTGAGAGAGACGGTCACACACAGACACTCTCCTCTGGGAAGAGTGACTGAGAGAGACGGTCACACACAGACTCTCTCCTCTGGGAACAGTGACTGAGAGAGACTGTCACACACAGACTCTCTCCCCTGGGAACAGTGAGTGAGAAGACCGTCACAGACAGGCACTCTACCCCTGGAACAGTGAGTGAGAGAGACCGTCACACACAGACACTCTCCCCCGGGAACAGTGAGTGAGAGAGACCGTCACACGCAGACACTCTCCCCCGGGAGAAGTGAGTGAGAGAGACGGTCACACACAGACACTCTCCTCTGGGAAGAGTGACTGAGAGAGACGGTCACACACAGACTCTCTCCTCTGGGAACAGTGACTGAGAGAGACTGTCAGACACAGACTCTCTCCCCCGGGAACAGTGAGTGAGAAGACCGTCACAGACAGGCACTCTACCCCTGGAACAGTGAGTGAGAGAGACCGTCACACACAGACAGTCTCCCCCGGGAACAGTGAGTGAGAGAGACCGTCACACACAGACCACTCTCTCCCGGGAACAGTGAGTGAGAGAGACTGTCACACACAGACACTCTGCCCCGGGAACAGTGAGCGAGAGAGACTGTCACACACAGACACTCTCCCCCGGGAGAAATGAGTAAGAGAGATGGTCACACACAGACACTCTCCTCCTGGAACAGTGAGTGAGAGAGACCATCACACACAGACTCTCTCCTCTGGGAACAGTGACTGAGAGAGACCGTCACACACAGACACTCTCCCCCAGGAACAGTGAGCGAGAGAGACCGTCACACACAGACACTCTCCTCCGGGAACAGTGAGCGAGAGAGACCGTCACACACAGACACTCTCTCCCGGGAACAGTGAGCGAGAGAGACTGTCACACACAGACACTCTCCCGCGGGAACAGTGAACGAGAGAGACCGTCACACACAGACACTCTCCCCCGGGAACAGTGACTGAGAGAGACTGTCACACACAGACACTCTCCCCCGGGAACAGTGAGTGAGAGAGACCGTCACACACAGACATTCTCCTCGGGGAACAGTGACTGAGAGAGACCGTCACACACAGACACTCTCCCCAGGTACAGTGAGTGAGTGAGACCGTCAGACACAGACATTCTCCTTGGGGAACAGTGACTGAGAGAGACCGTCACACACAGACTCTCTCCTCTGGGAACAGTGACTGAGAGAGACTGTCACACACAGACACTCTCCCCTGGGAGAAGTGAGTGAGAGAGACGGTCACACACAGACACTCTCCTCTGGGAACAGTGACTGAGAGAGACGGTCCACACACAGACTCTCTCCTCTGGGAACAGTGACTGAGAGAGACTGTCACACACAGACTCTCTCCTCTAGGAACAGTGAGTGAGAGAGACCGTCATTCACAGACACTCTACCCCGGAACAGTGAGTGAGAGAGACCGTCACACACAGACTCTCTCCCCGGGAGCAGTGACTGAGAGAGACCGTCACACACAGACTCTCTCCTCTGGGAACAGTGACTGAGAGAGACCGTCACACACAGACTCCCTCCTCTAGGAACAGTGACTGAGAGAGACCGTCACACACAGACTCTCTCCCCCGGGAACAGTGAGTGAGAAGACCGTCACACACAGACACTCTCCTCCTGGAACAGTGAGTGAGAGAGACCATCACACACAGACTCTCTCCTCTGGGAACAGTGACTGAGAGAGACCGTCACACACAGACCCTCTCCCCCTGGAACAGTGAGTGAGAGAGACCGTCACACACAGACACTCTCTCCGGGAACAGTGAGCGAGAGAGACCATCACACGCAGACACTCTCCCCCAGGAACAGTGAGCGAGAGAGACCGTCACACAGAGGCATTCTCCCTCGGGAACAGTGAGTGAAAGAGACGGTGAGGGAGTCGATCACGGATTCACACCCCATCTCCAAGTTCTTGTTCTGGAGGACGCACCTTTTGCTCGAAACACACTCAGAGACATCAAAGCACCAGGTCGTTCAATCAGCCTGAAAAACACTCCACCTACATGTCAATCCGAGGCTCCAACAGTAGCAGAACACAGTGAAAGATAAAGAAGGTGTAAAAGAGCTGATGTGAGTGATTCCATGAACCGTCTGGAGGATGTTGCCATCTTCTTCAAGTGAAACTACTACAGAGGGCAACACACATCAAAGTGGCTGGTGAACGCAGCAGCCAGGCAGCATCTCTAGGAAGAGGTACAGTCGACGTTTCGGGCCGAGACCCTTTTTTCAGAACTACTACAGAGGACAGTGTGTTCCGGGCACCTACCACTCCTGTAGAAATCATGCCTCTGGTATCCCCCCTAAATTTTCCTCCAGTCACTTTAAACACCCCAACTAACTACGTGAGACACAAGCCAGTATGCAGGCCAAAGCCGTATAATAGAGGGAGCAAGCTGTTGCCCTTGTAACAGGCCCCTCCTCTCCCAGAGGACCCAAAGGAACGGCAGAGACCAATTCAGTTTGACACCAGTGGCATCGCAGGGGTTGCCAGTCAGTGCTGAACTCCTTGCAGGACTGCCTGAGGGACTCCAGCTCCAGATTTATCCTTGCCGTTTACTCCCAAAACCTTCCCCGTGACTGCAAGGTAACGGCTTCCCTTCTATTTGAGTTGCCACCCTGTCTGATGAGCCGCATCTGCCCGAAGACTGGAACAAACAGCCACAGAGGCACACACCTTTTTAAACAGCAGACCCCATTAACTCTCTGTTCAACATAAAATCACCTCCTTTTTTCTAACTTGTATTTCATCAGCTTCTGAGAAGCTATGCTTACAAATCAAGGTCATTCATTTAATAGTCTTGTCGGTTTTTATCTATCTGGTTAACAAAAATATGAATGAAAACATTCTTTCAACACAAAAAATACTGAATGTCATGCTGAAGAAAATGATATTCGTCTGGCACTGTATTTCTTCAGCAGAAATTACTTGTAAATTTATATATAAAAAAAGGGCTTGTCTTTTACACTCAGCTGACTGCTCAGTGTGACTTGCCACAAGATGGTGATGATAGTGGTGGCTGCTTGGTGCTCTAGTAACAGGTGCTGAGATCTTGGCCTTGATACAAACCACAGTTCTTTCTATTCAAACACTTTGGTGAAATGATTTGTAGGACACTGAATGGCTAAGGATACGTAATCTACAAGCTGCTGAATGGAATTTACCAATAATGCTGTTTGAAAATGCTGAATTCTCATCAATTGGATTCTGGCCATGAGAACGTAAACAGAAAAGATTCTGCAGATGCTATAAATCCGGAATAACAAGAACAAACTGCTGGAGCAACTCAGCTGTCAGGCTGCAACTATGGAGAAGAATAAACAGACGACCTTTCGGATCGCGACCCTTCATTGGGACTCCAGAAGGGTGTCAACCCAAAACATTGATTGCTCATTCCATGTTGCTTGGCCTGCTGAGTTCCTCCAGTATTTTGTGTGTGAGTGTGTGAGTGTGCGTGTCTGTGTGTGTCTATGTGTGTGAGGGTGTGAGTGTTTGTGTCTGTGTGAGTGTGAGTGTCTGTGTGTGAATGAGTGTATGTGAGTGTGTGTATCTGCCTGTGTGTGAGAGTGTGTGTGAGTGTGAACATGAGTGTGGGTGTCTGTGTGTGCGCACAGGTGTGTGAGTATGTGTGAGTGTATGTGCGGATGTGTGTGTACGTGAGTGTGAGAGTGTGTGTGTGAGTGAGTTTCTGAGTGTGTGTGTCTATGTATGTGTGTGTGTGAGTGTGTGAACGTGCATGTCTGTGTGTCTGTGTGTGTCAACATTAGTGTGTGCCTGTGTGTGTGAGTGTGTTTGAGTGAGTGTGAGTGTGACAGTATGAGAGTGAGTGTCTCTATGTATGTGTGTGTGAACGTGTGTCTGTGTGTGTGTGTGCGAGTGTGTGTGCGCGCGCATGTGTGTGAGTGTGAGTGTGTGTGTGAGTGTGTGTGTGAACATTAGTGTGTGTGTCTGTGTGTGTGCGCGAATGTGTGTGAGTATGTGTGTGTGTGAGTGTGTGTGAGCATATGTGCGATGTGTGTGAGTGTCTGTGTGTATGTTCGTATGTGTGTATGTGTGTGTATGTGTGTGTGCATGTGAGTGAGTGTATGAGTGTGTGTGTGTGAATGAGTGTGTGCATATGTGTGTGTCTGTGTGTGTGTGTGTGAATAAGTGTGTGTGTGTGAACATGAGTGTGTGTGAGTGTGCATGTGTCTCTATGTATGTGTGTGAGTGTGTGTGTGAACATGTGTCTGTGTGTGTGAACATGAGTGTGTGTGTCTGTCTGTGTGTGTGAACATTAGTGTGTGCGCATGTGTGTGTGGCTCTGTGTGTGTGCGCATGTGTGTGTGGCTCTGTGTGCATGCGCATGTGTGTGAGTGTGTGTGTGAGTGTATGTGTGGATGTGTGTGTATGTGTATGTGAGTGTGTGAGTGAGTGTGTGTGAGTGTGTGAGTGTGTTTGTGTCTCTATGTATGTGTGTGTGAGTGTGTGTGTGTGAGTATGTGTGTGCGAGGGTGTGTGTGAGTGTGTGAGTGAGTGTGTGTGTGTGAGTATGTGTTGAGTGTGTGTGTGTGAGTGTGTGTTGCTCTTTCCATGTGATGCTTGCACATTCACCTTGCCGCATGCTCCAATATCCTCCCACACCCCAAGGATGTGCTGATGGGTTAAGGGGCGACTGTAGAAATAGTTCTGAATGTTGGTGGGTGTTGAGGAATTGCGGAGAGCTGATGGGGCAGTTGAGAGGGAAAATAGGTTCAGGGACATGTGGAGGATTGATGGAGATGTTCTGAGAGATGGCAGTGATTAAACAGCCCTCAGTCCTGATGAAGAATCTCGCTCCAAAACATTTATTTCCCTCCATAGATGCAGAGTCCTAACAGCATTTGGTGTGTATTGTTAGAGATTGGTGTCTGGTGTTGGAAGTGTGAGTAAAGTGAAAATGATAACATTGCCTCTTACCCAGTATTCACCAATCACCACACTCCCCAACCTCACTATGTAGTGAAGTAAAGGCAGATGCCAAGGAATCTCAGAGAGCAGCTTCTACCTGTATTTTGTAAACAACTTGGTGCTTGTTACATCTTTCACAATCTGTGTCTATGATGGGGGTACCCAAGGTGACATCTGACAGCATACAGATCGTGTTTGAATGCCTCTCCCTTAAATTTCAGTCAGGCATGCATGGCAGGAATGATGGGGGTCATTTGGTGAAGCGGCTCTTCACAACAAACCAGGAGGACTGTTTCCGTGAGATTTCGAGCTGATCTGTTGGAAATGAAAGAGACTGGACTTTAGAGCTGCCTTGCTCAGAGTCCTGGAACCTGGGCAAGGTTTAGTCGACAGGGTGTGTGAACTGGACCCTGTGGTTCACGTTATGATGTGTTTCTGGTTTCTGGCTGATCGTTTGTGTTGCTTTTTGTGCGATTTTCTTTAGGGCAGGCTGACTCTGTGACCTGAAGTTAACAAATGACACAAAGCTAGATCGAACTGAACAGGGTAGGTGTGGACTGTTTCGATGATGTGTGGCTTGGTTTTATATTCTATGTTATTTCCTGATTTCGTTTCTGCTACTCAATTTGTTCTTTTTGTAGCTCATTGAGGGTTTGATGCTTTTCTTTGAACGGTTCCATGGCTTCCTGGCTGTCTTTGGGAAGACGAGTCTCAGGGTTGTACACGACATACATTTTGACAATAAAAATACTTCTAATCCTTTGAGCTGACAGCAGATAGAATCCCCTTAAATTCTGTACATAGCCCCTCCTATAAGTGTTGTTCAAGTCCCCCAGTCACTGCACCCTGGCCCAACTGTGACCCCAATCCCCAGCCCCCGAAGTGCCATATTGCGAACCCAGGACTGGTTCAACTCTAAACACTGATCTCATTCAAGATGAGCTTTATTTGTCACAGGTACTGTGCACCAGAACATCAAAACTTACCATGCTGTGTGTCGTTTTGCATCAGCCATTGAGAAGTGCTGGGGGCAGCCTGCAAGTGTCGTCACAGATTCCAGCACCACAACTTACTAGCTCAATCTGGTACGTTGTTGGAACATAGGAGGAAACCAGAGCACCCTGAGGAAACCCATGTGGTCATGGGGAGAACGTACAAATGCCTTACAGATCTAGATTGTATAGCAGGCACTGTGAACCGATATGCTGACCGCTACAAAACCGAGCCACCATGTTGGAATTAAATACAACTGGGACTTAATTAGACTTATCCCTTCCCACTCACTTTGCACATTACACCTTGAGAATGGACATTAGTGTTACCTTGGTTCTTAAACAGAGATGATATAGATTCAGATTCATCTATTTATTACAAGTTCATGGAAACATACAGTGAAATGCATCATTCGCGTTAACATCCAACACAAGCTTAAAATGTGTTGGAGGCAGCCTCCAAGTGTCATCAAATCTACCAGCCTCCAAGCATCACCAAATCTTCCACCTCCACCACCCACGATACTGAGCAGAACAACACAGAACACAACCACAGCAAAGCAACCCTGTTCCTCCCACACACACAAACCGTCCCCAGTCCCAGGACAGGCTCCAAATTCCAGAATCCAGAATCCAGACTCCAGACTCCAGACACCAGACTCGAGGCACCAGACTTCAGACACCACATTCCAGACTCCTGACTCCTGACTCCTGACTCCAGACACCAGACACCAGACACCAGACTTCAGCAGACTTGTGGATTTGCAGACACTGGTGCAGACCCAGGGTTCCGGTCATCAAGCCTTGACATTTTCCCATTTGTCCTGTTGCAATGCGAGGACTGCTGGAGACAAGGTGAGACATGGCAGTGAGGAGGCCAGGAAAAACATCTGGGGCGATGATGTGTCTTTGCTTGGCACTACCCTACACTGAGATTGGCTCAGATAGTAGTTAAAGTTGCAGCTTGCATGTTATGGTGAAGCAGGTGCAAGTCAAGAATACTTCTAAGGGTGTCCACATTTGAGATGAATGCTCCATAGTCAGTTTTGCAGATTCCATTGAAGCAACAGGGAGCGGTAATAGGGAATGAGTGTTTAAGGAAGACGGACATACCCCTCAATGAACACTGTAATCAATTATATCTCCTTTCTGCATCAACGCTGTGGTGTCTCCTTGCCTGTGGTTCTCTTCCCAGGCATGAAAGATGCAGTTGTGAATTTTTAGTTGAAATTGCCTCTCTCCAGGCTTTAAAACTTCAGCAGAGCTTCATGCTCTGCACTGAGGAAGAACCCTGGACTTGCAACCAATCTCTCATTTATTCTGTCCTCTATGACATGAAAGAGCAAGGCAGTTTTGTGGTGGAAGAGGAGAGATGTTGTGTTTCTTTGGGACAGAGAGGCTCCAGGTGCATTAACGGCAGATGGAGGAAATAGGTTAATGGCAGGAGTCAAGCTGGATTCAGTTACAAGAAACTCAACGACCTTCCCTTTGATGCAAATCACAAATGTGTCATCGAAAGCCACATCCCCATAACTGCATTCACTGGGATTCGCTGAAACTGTTCAGCAAACCACACCCACACCCATTCACTCACCCAGCAACCATCTCAATCAGTCAGAACTAGCACCTGAACATCCACTACATTTCACACATGCAAGCCTCAAGCCCAAATCTTTCAGCTTTTAAGAAAGATGAGCTTTATTTGTAACATGTACATTGAAACATTGAAACACACAGTAAAATGTGTGGTTTGCTTCAACGACCAACAAAGTCTGAGGTGGTGGGGCAGCCTGGAAGTGTTGTCATGTTTCCAGCCTCACGGTTTACTAATATGAACCTGGAGGAAACCTGCACAGTTACAGGGAAGAACATGCAAACGCCAAAGTTCTACTAGTTTTCAGTCTAGATAGTGAATCTTCAATCAAAGGCACGGATGTCTGCATGACAAAGAGACACAAATTACAAATAACTGCAGCCAACCCACAGGGCTGAATTTTCAATAGCTTATCCCCCAGTAGAGACAGCAACCATTATCGAGTCTGTCAGCAGCATGGAAAGAACCAAGGAAGGTTCTCGTTCCACATCCTACCTCCTCCTCATCCTTTATCTTCGTCTGATTTACAAGACAGGGATAATGTCAGCATGTCCTCTCCCTAACCTCGTCCTCATCATAGCTCACGCCAGCATGCCGATGAGGCAGTAACAGAAGAGCAAGCACATGCTCTAGCTCCCAGCCATCAGCTCAGTTACTGGCCCCGTGCAGCTCCAAGACCAGATCTGTGCTGATGAGTCACTAGGTACGAGTGGATCGGAGCTCAGGTGAAAGGAAGGATGTTCAGTGTGCCAGCTTCCCGCAGGCTAGGGTCACACAAGTTCAACTGCAGGTGATTCTGTTTGGCACTCAGATGATAACAACGTACAAGAAAAACCTAGAGGGAGTCTCAATGAAATGTGTTGTCAGGAGTTGTGAGAAACTCCTGGGTATAGCACACTCCATTCCAGCCAATTTCATATCACATTTCCTTATGATGTAGAAGGAGAGTACTTGGCCTATACTGACAATGGCTTTTTCATAGAGCCAAAAATGCATTCTGTCCAGCTTGGAATAGCTTCCAACCATATGGCATGAACATCAATTTCTTGAACTTCCTGTAACTACTTTTTCCCTCTCCTACTTCTTCTGAGATACATCAGGAAACACCCTTCCATCCAATGAGCCACACCACCCAGCAACCAACTATTTAACCCGAATCTAATCACACGACAGTTTACAATCAGCAATTCACTTTCTAAGCCGTATGTCTGCAGACGATACGGGAGCACCTGGAGGAAAGTCATGGAGACATGGGGAGAACGAACAAACTCTTCACAAATTACGCTGGATTTGAACTCCAAACTCCTGTATCCCGAGCTGTAATAGTGTTACGCTACTGTGGTGCCTCGCGTTGTAATAGTGTTACACTACTGTGGTGTCCTAATCTGTAACAGACTCCAGTTGGAGTACTGTGCTCAGTTCTGGTTGACTCACTACAGGAAAGATGCGGAAACTATAGAAAGAGTGCAGAGGAGATTTACAAGGATGTTGCCTGGATTGGACAGCATGCCTTATGAGAATAGGTTGAGTGAACTCGGCCTTTTCTCCTTGGAGCGGTGGAGGATGAGAGGTGACCTGATAGAGGTGTAAAAGATGATGAGAGGCATTGATCGTGTGGATAGTCAGAGGTTCTTTCCCAGGGCTAAAATGGCTAACACGAGAGGGCATAGTTTTTTCTTCAGCAGTTTGATTAGGGCACGACCGCGCAAGTGCGTGGACGTCAGCCAGTGAGAACAGCGAGCAGAGTTTAAAGGCAGACAGCCCTATAGAGCGAGTGTCAGAGTTGGGGAAGACAAAGTAGGAAGGCTTTGGCTCAACAGAGCTTAGGCAATAACGGGTCGAGGCAAGGTACGTTACTTGTGTAGAATATAGACAGGAAGTATGTGTGTGAGGCTGGTTTTCTATGCTTGGTGCCAGATGTGGGAGGTCTAGGAGACTCCCAGCCTCCTGGACAGCCACATCTGTGCCTGGTGCATTGAGCTGCAGATCCTTAGGGACCGGGTTAGGGAACTGGAGATGCAGCTCGATGACTTTCGTCTGGTCAGCGAAGGTGAGGAGGTGATAGAGAGGAGCTATAGGCGGGTAGTCACACCGGGACCTCGGGAGACAGATAAATGGTAATAGTCAGGAAAGTGAAGGGCAGGAATCAGATACTAGAGAGTACCCTTATGGCTGTCCCCCTTAACAATAAGTGCTCCTGTTTGAGTACTGCTGGGGGAAATGGCCTACCTGGGGGAAGCAACAGTGGCCGTGCCTCTGGCACAGAGTCTGGCCCTGTGGCTCAGAAGGGTAGGGAAAGGAAGAGGATGGCAGCAGTAATAGGGAACTCTATAGTTAGAGGGTCAGACAGGCGATTCTATGGATGCAGGAAAGAAAAACGAATGGTCGTTTGCCTCCCAGGTGCCAGAGTCTGGGATGTTTCTGATCGCGTCCAAGATATCCTGAAGTGGGAAGGGGAACAGCCAGAGGTCATGGTACATATTGGTACCAATGGCAGAGGCAGGAAAAGGGAGGAGGTCCTGAAAACAGAATACAGGGAGTTAGGAAGGAAGTTGAGAAGCAGGACCACAAAGGTAGTCATCTCAGGATTACTGCCTGTGCCACGTGACAGTGAGAATAGGAACAGAATGAGGTGGAGGATAAATGCATGGCTGAGGGTTTGGAGCAGGGGGCAGGGATTCAGATTTCTGCATCATTGGGACCTCTTCTGGGGCAGGTGTGACCTGTAGAAAAAGGACGGGTTACACTTGAATCCCAGGGGAACCAATATCCTGGCGGGGAGGTTTGCTAAGGCTACTGGGGAGAGTTTAAACTAGAATTGATGGGGGGTGGGAACCGAACTGAAGAGACAGAGGAAGAAGCGGTTGGCTCACAAATAGAGAAAGCTTGGAGACAGTGCAAGAGGGAGGATAAGCAGGTGATCGAGAAGGGACGCACTCAGACCGATGGTTTGAGATGTGTCTATTTTAATGCAAGGAGTATTATGAACAGAACGGATGAGCTTAGAGCGTGGATCAGTACTTGGAGCTATGATATTGTGGCCATTACAGAGACTTGGATGGCTCAGGGGCAGGAATGGTTACTTCGAATGCCAGGCTTTAGATGTTTCAGAAAGGACAGGGAGGGAGGCAAAAGAGGTGGGGGCGTGACACTGCTGATCAGAGATAGTGGCATGGCCGTTGAAAAGGAGGAAGACATGGAAGGATTGTCTACGGAGTCTCTGTGGGTGGAAGTTAGGAACAGGAAGCGGTCAATAACTCTACTGGGTGTTTTTTATAGACCACCCAATAGCTACAGGGACATCAAGGAGCAGATAAGGAGACAGATTCTGGAAAGGTATAATAATAACAGGGTTGTCATTTTGGAGATAATGATCACAACTCTATCTCCTTTACGATAGCATTGGAGGGGAGTATGAACAGACACGTTAAGAAAGCGCTTAATTGGAGTAAGGGGAAATATGAGGCTATCAGGCAGGAACTTGGAAGCATAAATTGGAAACAGATGTTCTCAGGGAAATGTACAGAAGAAATGTGGCAAATGTTCAGGGGATATTTGCGTGGAAAAACATAGAAAATCTACAGCACAATACAGGCCCTTCAGCCCACAAAGTTGTGCCAAACATGTCCCTACCTTAGAAATTACTAGACTTACCCATAGCCCTTTATTTTTCTAAGCTCCATGTACCTATCCAAATGTTTCTTAAAAGACCTTATCATATCCGCCTCCACCACTGTTGCTGGCAGCCCATTCCACGCACTCACCACTCTCTGAGTAAAAAACTTACCCCTGACATCTCCTCTGTACGTACTCCCCAGAACCTTAAACCTGTGTCCGCTTGTGGCAACCATTTCAGCCCTGGGAAAAAGCCTCTGACTCTCTACACAATCAACGCCTCTCATCATCTTATACACCTCTATCAGGTCACCTTTCATCCTCCGTTGCTCCAAGGAGAAAAGGCCAAGTTCACTCAACCTGTTTTCATAAGGCATGCTCCCCAATCCAGGGAACATCCTTGTAAATCTCCTCTGCACCCTTTCTATGGCTTCCACGTCCTTCCTGTAGTGAGGTGACCAGAACTGAGCACAGTACTCCAAGTGGGATCTGACCAGGGTCCTATATAGCTGCAACATTACCTCTCTGCTCCTAAATTCAATTCCACAATTAATGAAGGCCAATACACTGTACGCCTTCTTAACCACACAGTCAACCTGCACAGCTGCTTTGAGTGTCCTATGGACTCGGACCCAAAGATCCCTCTGATCCTCCACACTGCCAAGAGTCTTACCATTAACAGAACTTAACTAAATAGGCAATACGGGGAGAAAAAATGAGGTATGAACACAAGCTAGCTAGTAATATAAAGGAGGATAGCAAAAGTTTTTTTAGGTATGTGAAGAGAAGGAAGATAGTTAAGAACAATGTTGGGCCCTTGAAGAATGAATTGGGAGAAATTGTTATGGGAAACAGAGAAATGGCAGACGAATTTAATAAGTACTTTGGATCTGTCTTCACTAGGGAAGACACAAGCAATCTCCCAGATGTATGGATGGGCCAAGGACATAGGGTAACAGAGGAACTGAAACAGATTGACATTAGGAAGGAAACGGTGATGAGTAGACTGATGGGACTGAAGGCTAACAAATCCCCAGGTCCAGATGGTCTGCATCCTAGGGTACTAAAGGAGGTGGCTCTGGAAATTGCGGATGCATTGGTGATCATTTTCCAATGTTCCTTAGATTCAGGATCAGTTCCTGAGGATTGGCGAATGGCTAATGTTATCCCACTTTTTAAGAAAAGAGGGAAGGAGAAAACAGAGAACTATCACCTTGTTAGCCTGACATCAGTAGTGGGGAAGATGCTAGAGCCCATTATTGAAGATGAAATAGCGGCATATCTTGATAGCAATGATAGGATTGGGCCAAGCCAGCATGGATTTACCAAGGGCAAATCATGCTTGACTAATCTATTGGAGTTTTTCGAGGGTGTAACCCGGAAGATAGACACGGGAGATCCAGTGGATGTGGTGTACTTTGACTTTCAGAAGGCATTTGATAAGGTACCACATAGGAGATTGGTGGGTAAAATCAGAGCTCATGGCATTGGGGGGAGGATATTGACATGGATAGAAAACTGGTTGGCAGATAGAAAGCAAAGGGTAGCAATGAATGGGTGTTTCTCGGAATGGCAGGTGGTGACTAGTGGGGTGCCACAGGGCTCGGTATTGGGACCACAGCTGTTTAAGATTTACGTCAATGATTTAGAGGAAGGCGTTGTGAATAACATCAGTAAGTTTGCTGATGATACTAAGCTGGGTGGCAGTGTGACATGTGATGAGGATGTTAGGAGAATTCAAGGTGACTTGGATAGGCTGGGTGAGTGGGTAGAAACTTGGCAGATGGCGTTTAATGTGAATAAGTGTGAGGTTATTCACTTTGGGAGCAAGAACAGGAAGGCAGATTATTATCTGAACGGTGTGGAGTTAGGTAAGGGTGAAATACAAAGAGATCTAGGAGTACTTGTTCATCAGTCTCTGAAGGTGAATGAGCAAGTGCAGCAGGCAGTGAAGAAGGCTAATGGAATGTTGGCCTTTATTACAAAGGGAATTGAGTACAAGAGCAAGGAAATCCTTTTGCATTTGTACAGGGCCCTGGTGAGACCACACCTGGAGTACTGTGTGCAGTTTTGGTCTCCAGGGTTAAGGAAGGACATCCTGGCTGTGGAGGAGGTGCAGCGTAGGTTCACTAGGTTAATTCCTGGGATGTCCGGACTGTCTTACGCAGAGAGGTTAGAGAGACTGGGCTTGTACATGCTGGAATTAAGGAGATTGAGGGGGGATCTGATTGAGACATATAAGATTATTAAGGGATTGGACAAGATAGAGGCAGGAAATATGTTCCAGATGCTGGGAGAGTCCAGTACCAGAGGGCATGGTTTAAGAATAAGGGGTAAGTCATTTAGGTCAGAGTTGAGAAGGAACTTCTTCTCCCAGAGAGTTGTGGAGGTGTGGAACACGCTGCCTCAGAAGGCAGTAGAGGCCAATTCTCTGGATGCTTTCAAGAAGGAGCTAGATAGGTATCTTATGGATAGGGGAATCAAGGGTTATGGGGACAAGGCAGGAACCGGGTATTGATAGTAGATGATCAGCCATGGTCTCAGAATGGCGGTGCAGGCTCGAAGGGCCAAATGGTCTACTTCTGCACCTATTGTCTATTGTCTATTGTTTATTAATACTATATTCTGCCATCATACTTGACCTACCAAAATGAACCACTTCACACTTATCTGGGTTGAACTCCATCTGCCACTTCTCAGCCCAGTTTTGTATCCTATCAATGTCCCACTGTAACCTCTGACAGCCCTCCACACTATCCACAACACCTCCAACATTTGTGTCATCAACAAACTTGCTAACCCATTCCTCCACTTCCTCATCCAGGTCATTTATAAAAATCACGAAGAGTAAGGGTCCCAGAACAGATCCACGAGGCACACCACTGGTCACCGACCTCCATGCAGAATATGACCTGTCTACAACCACTCTTTGCCTTCTGTAGGCAAGCGAGTTCTGGGTCGACAAAACAATGTCCCCTTGGATCCCGTGCCTCCTTACTTTCTCAATAAGCCTTACATGAGATACCTTATCAAATGCCTTGCTGAAATCTATATACACTACATTTACTGCACTTCCTTCATCAATGTTCTGCATAGGTACTTTCCAATGAGACAGGGAAAGGATGGCAGGGTACAGGAACCATTGAGTACAAAGGCTGTTGTAAATCTAGTCAAGAAGAAAAGAAGTGCTTACGAAAGATTCAAGAAGCTAGGTAATGATAGAGAGCTAGAAGATTATAAGGCTAGCAGGAAGGAGCTCAAGAAAGAAATTAGGAGCGCCAAAAGGGGCCATGAGAAGGCCTTGGCGGACAGGATTAAGGAAAATCCCAAGGCATTCTACAAGTATGTGAACACAAGAGGATAAGACGTGAGAGAATAGGACCAATCGAGTGTGACAGTGGAAAAGTGTGTATGGAACCGGAGGAGATAGCAGAGGTACTTAATGAGTACTTTGCTTCAATATTAACCATGGAAAAGGATCTTGGTGATTGTAGGGATGACTTACAGCGGACTGAAAAGCTTGAGCATGTAGATATTAAGAAAGAGAATGTGCTGGAGCTTTTGGGAAGCATCAAATTGGATAAGTCACCGGGACTGGACAAGATGTACCCCAGGCTACTGTGGGAGGTGAGGGAGGAGATTGCTGAGCCTCTGGCGATGATCCTTGCATCATCAATGGGGACGGGAGAGGTTCTGGAGGATTGGAGGGTTGCGGATGTTGTTCCATTATTCAAGAAAGGGAGTAGAAATAGCTCAGGAAATTATAGACCAGTGAGTCTTACCTCAGTGGTTGGTAAGTTGATGGAGAAGATCCTGAGAGGCAGGATTTATGAACATTTAGACAGGCATAATATCATTAGGAATAGTCAGCATGGCTTTATGAAAGGCAGGTCATGCCTTACGAGCCTGATTGAATTTTTTGAGGATGTGACTAAACACATTGATGAAGGAAGAGCAGTAGATGTAGTGCATATGGATTTCAGCAAAGTATTTGACAAGGTACCCCATGCAAGGCTTATTGAGAAAGTAAGGAGGCATGGGATCCAAGGGGACATTGCTTTGTGGATCCAGAAATGGCTCGCCCACAGAAGGCAAGGAGTGGTTGTAGATGGGTCATATTCTGCATGGAGGTCGGTGACCAGTGCTGTGCCTCAGGGATCTGTTCTGGGACTCCTACTCTTTGTGATTTTTATAAATAACCTGGATGAGGAAGTTGAGGGATGGGTTAGTAAATTTGCTGATGACACAAAGGTTGGAGTTGTGGATAGTGTGGAGGGCTGTCAGAAGTTATAGCAGGACATTGGTAGGATCCAAAAATTGGCTGAGAAGTGGCAGAAGAGTTCAACCCAGATAACTGTGAAGTGGTTCATTTTGGTAGGTCACATATGATGGCAGAATATAGCATTAGTGGTAAGACTCTTGGCAGTGTGGAGGATTAGAGGGATCTTGGGGACACTCAAGGCTGCTGTGCAGGTTGACTGTGTGGTTAAGAAGGCGTATGGTGCATTGGCCTTCATTAATTGTGGGACTGAGTTTAAGAGCCAAGAGGTAATGTTTCAACTATATATGACCCTGGTCAGATCCCACTTGGAGCACTGTGCTCAGTTCTGGTCGCCTCACTATAGGAAGGATGCGGAAACCATAGGAAGGGTGCAGAGGAGATCTACAAGGATGTTGCCTGGAATGGGGAGCATGCCTTATGAGAATAGGTTGAGTGAACTCAGTCTTTTCTCCTTGGAGTGACGGAAGATGATAGGTGACCTGATAGAGGTGTATAAGACAATGAGAGGCATTGATGGTGTGGATAGTCAGAAGCTTTTTCCCAGGGCTGAAATGGCTAGCACGGAAGGGCTAGTTTTAAGGCGCTTGGAAGTATGTACAGGGGAGATGTCAAGGATAAGTTTTTTACGCAAAGAGTGGTGATTGTGGGGAATGGGCTGCCAGCGACGGTGGTGGAGGTGGATACGATAGGGTTCTTTTAAGGGACTCCTGGACAGGTACATGGAGCTCGGAAAAATAGAGGGCTGTGGGTAATCCTCAGTGATTTCTCAGGAAAGGACATGTTCAGCACAGCTTTGTGGGACGAAGGGCTTGTATTGTGCTGTAGGTTTCCTATGTTTCTATGTTTTAATCATGGTGTCCCAAGCTGTAACAGCGTTACGCTACCGTGGTTTCCTGAGCTGTAATAGTATAATGCTACTATGGTATTCTGAGCTGTAATAGTGTTACGCTGCCATAGTATTCTGAGCTGTAATAGTATTACGCTACTGTGGAATTCTGAGCTGTAACACTGTTACACTACTCTGGTGTCCCGAGCTCTCTCAGTGTTACGCTACTGTGGCATCCCAAGCTGTAGTAGTGTTATGTTACCATGGTGTCTCGAGCTGTAATAGTGTTACGCTACTGTGGTGTCCTGAGCTGTAACAGTGTTACACTACTGTGGTATTTTGAGTGTAATAGTATTACTCTACTGTGGTATTTTGAGCTGTAATAGTGTTACACTACTCTGGTGTCCCGAGCTCTAACAGAGTTACGCTACTGTGGCGTACCAAGCTGTAATAATGTTACGTTACCATGGTGTCTTGAGCTGTAATAGTGTTACATTACCGTGGTGTCTCGAGCTGTAATAGTGTTACATTACCGTGGTGTCTCGAGCTGTAATAGTGTTATGCTACCGTGGTGTCCTGAGCTGTAATAGTGTTACACTATCCAGGTGTCCCAAACTGTAATAGTGTTACGCTACAGGGGTGTCCTGAGCTGTAATAGTGTTATGCTACCATGGTATCCCAAGCTGTAATAGTGTTACGTTACCATGGCGTCCTTAGCTGTAATAGTGTTACGTTACCATGGTGTCCTTAGCTGTAATAGTGTACATTATCCAGGTGTCCCGAGCTGTAATAATGTTACGTTACCGTGGTGTCCTTAGCTGTAATAGTGTTACACTATCCAGGTGTCCCGAGCTGTAATAGTGTTACACTACCAGGGTGTCTCGAGCTGTAATAGTGTTACGCTACAGTGGTATTCTGAGCTGTAATTGTGTTATGCTACTGTGTTGTCAACACAAGAGATTCTGCAGATGTGAAAATCCAGAGCAACAAACACAAAAAGCTGTAGAAATTCAGCAGGTCAGGTAGCATCTCTGCAGGGGAATAAACAGTCGGCATTTCAGACCGAGATGATCAAAAATATAATGGTTGTTGCACATCTCCCATGAACTTCAGCCCACTGATTTATGAGATCAAACTTACAGACAGGGCAAAATCAGACATTTATGGTAATGTAATGACATCTCTTCAATACAGGTCAACCAAGTGATGGTTAACTCTTCAGGGCCACCATCACACCCGTGAATTCTGACGGCATTGTAGCAATTAATTCAGTCGTAAATGGTGGTGTGGTGGGCGGGGGTAAGGTTGGGAGAGGGGTGTAAGAAAAAAATTAGATGTAATATCCAGCCTTTCCAGTTGCAATTCTTGAACCTGAGAGCTATTGGTTAATAGAACTGAGGCAGTGGGTAAAGTGGACTTTCACGTTATAGGACTGAAGATTACTCTATTGACAGTTACTTTTAAAGCAACAGCGTGCCAGTAACCAAACCACACAAAATGTTTCCAGCCACTAGCGCCATCTGACACCCCACCAGTGAGGATGTGGGGTAGAGTGTGAGGAAGAAGTGCTATGAAGAGGTGGCGTGTGTCTTGTCTGCTACAACAACAACCATTGTTCTGCTTAAAATTTGTTTGGGTCTAGGAAGTATGTCTTCACCACAATTAAACAAATTTAAAGACAAAAGATAAAGCAAGATAAAGCAGGTCAGTCAGGAAAAGGCATTTACACACCAGAGAAATAACTGTGAGCCTGTTTTTCCATGTTATTGCTCATCAGTTTCACACGTTCCTATGATGCATACACGTACACTATGTGGGAGGCTAAAAGCTAAATCCTTTCATTTGGAACTAAAGCTACCACTACTTAACCTTTGAAAGCCCTTGTGTTAAATATAGACTAATCTCCTTTAAACAGAATAGATGTGAACCTTCTGATAACAAAGATGTCTGGTTGCACATTTGGACAGCTCATAGTTCCTAATATCAATAACCCAGCCAAAGTCAATTTTCACCAAAGACAATAACTGAAAACTTTTTTTTATAAGCTTCACAGCCATATTACTTGTAATTTATGATTAGGCAGCCAAACTCCACTAAATCAATCCCTATTTGCCACGCACAATTATTTTTATTCATGATTGTCCAATAGAATTGTGTTGTCCACAGGAACCCACTGATGATTAGAGTATTATAGATCACACAGATCTATCTATATCACATAGATCTTCTATTCTGGTAGGGAATGAATCTCAAATTTCCCTCTCTTTTTCTACTGCACAATTTCAGACCTTTTTTATTTTGTCTGTATGATTATAATCATTGTGGATGATTGTGAATTGGAATTTCTTATCCAGCCCTGACGAAGGGTCTCGGCCCGAAACGTCGATTGTACCTCTTCCTAGAGATGCTGCCTGGCCTGCAACTTTGATGTGTGTTGCTTGAATTTCCAGCATCTGCAGAATTCCTCGTGTTTATTTTCTAGGTGTTGTCATCGTACAACACAGAACAGTACAGGCCCTCACAAAATGCAGGAGGAGCTCAACAGGTCGCCGTATCTAAAGGGGGGAATAAGCAGTTGATGTTTTAGGCCGAGACCCCTCATCAGTTCTACCGAGTTCCTCCAGCATTTTGGATTTCCAGCATCTGAAGAATCTTTTGTGTTTACAGTACAGGACCTTTGGCCCGCAATGTTGTGCCAACCTTTTAACCTTCACCACATGACATAACATGGAGAGCAAAGTGCTGCAGTGACTAGCGAGCTACTGGTCCATAACTCAAATGACCTGGACTCAATTCTCATCAGTTTGCACGCTCTCCCTGCAAGTGCAGTATTTTCCCCTGAATACTAAGGTTTTCTCCCAGATCCCAGAAGTGTGAAGATTAGTAGTTGAACTGATTATGACAAATTGCCCCTAGAGTCTATAGAGTTGAGAAACCTGGGTGGAGTTGATGGGAATGGGGGTGGTTGTGGAGAATAGATTACCACGAGAATTAGTGGGAAATGGGATTGCTCCATGAGCTGGCATCAACTCAGTCAGCAGAAATGGCTTCCTTATAGATCTTCCAAATAAGATCTTCAAAATAAGAACTTCCTGCCCCTACCTCTCCATCCAGAAGCTTGTTGCTTTCTTAAGACAAATGTAAATTGAATTGACTTCCATTAAATGGTTATTCTCAAATAGTCATCATTCCTAGTCCACTAATTTTATGACTGGTAAATAAAAGAATGTTTGTAAATCACTGTTATTTTCTCATAACCCACTGGCTCTCATCATTGTTTCTCTCTCCGTTCCCCTGCCCTGTCCATCTTCCCATTGTGCACACTCCCTTCCCCGCCCCTTCCCTTTATTCTATGGTCCTCTGTCATCTTCTGTCAGATTCCATCCTTGCTCAGCCCTTTGGCAGATAGTTTTATCTTCTCCAATCACCTGCATCCACTTATCCCCTTCCAGCTCTTGCTTCACCCCTTCCCCCACCTTTTCATACTGACTTTTGCTTATCTTCTTTCCAGTTCTGATAAAGGTTGTCAACCATCTGTCCATTTCCCTCCACTGGTGCTGCCTGATCTGTTGAATTCCTCCAACACTTTGTGTGTTGCTGGAGATCTCCAGTATCTGCAGCATCTTTTGTCTGGATTTGAAAGCTCTTCTGGCTTTTCTGTGTGGTCTGTAGTGTGGTCCTGGGGGTTTAATGCCAGTAGGTTCTCAGGTAGTGCAGAAAAGTGTCAAATTTATTCTAAATTTTCTCCTAATTATTCACATTAGGTAGTCCCTGATGTTCAAGGATGAACTTACTTTTATTTCGGTCCCTTGGGTACTATGGAGGTGAATATAGATCCAGTCACAGGAGCTAACTGTTCCCTTTTGTTCCATTGATTCAGGTTCTAACGAGTTCACCGGCACAGTCTGTGTGGAGTATTCTCACATGTACCATGATACAATGAAAAGCTGTATTCAATCAGATCCAATCACTAGATTGTATTCATTCAATCCAATTGTTTTCATTCAGATCCAATCACTATGAAATGTAAGAACTATTGAAGAAGCGCCAAGCAGGTCAACAATAAAATTGCCAGATCATAATCAGGTAGATTGTGAGGTCAAAAAATAATCTGATCATACAGGAGTCTGTTCTAGAGTTTGAAAACAGCAGAGAAGAGACTGTCCTGGGGCCGGGTAGTACATACTCGTCAGCTGTTTTATCTCCTGCCCGAAGAGAGAGAGGAGAATGTCTGAGGTCGGTGGAGTGTTTCATTATGTTGGCTGCTTTTCTTAGGCAGCAAGACACACACAGTACTGTGCAAAAATCTTAGGCATATACTCAAAATATAACTAGGGTGCTGAAGACTTCTACTGTAGTAATTTTATTTATCGTACTGTACTGCTGCTGCAAAACAAAACTATTTTGTGATATATGTGAATGATGATAAACCTGATTCTATTATGGGTCTCTATGGTAGACTGAGAGTGGGAAGGGGGCAGGGAGAGGGGAATCATTGTTGGGAGTAGGAGAAGGGAGAGGGGAGGGAGCGGGAAGCACCAGAGAGACATCTGTAATGATCAACAAACTAATTGTTTGAAATCAAGTGACACTTGTTGGCGTTTCAGGGCTGAGTGTGTCTGCAGCCATGCCACCCTCTGCCCCGGCACCCCTTCTCTACCAGCTGACCCACATCCCTCCCGTGGCGCTCCACCCTCGTCATTCTCATCATCCTCTGCTCCCACCAGATCTATAAATTCGCTCTCTGCTCCACATTTCAGAATACAGTAGTGTGCAAGAGCCTGAGACATCCAATCTGTATATACGTATGTGCCTAAGACAGATCTGTGGACAGAGTCCACAGAGGGGAGACAGACTCCTGTGACATGCTGAGCTGAGGCTACAACTTTCTGCAGTTTCTTGCAGTCATATGCAAAGCAATTCCCTCCTGGATAACAAGATTTTCCTACTTGTGCTCCTGTTTCCTCACATATCCCAAAGAGATGTGGGTTGGTCGTTTAATTGCCTCTGGTAAACTGCTCCTAGCTGGCAACTCTACACGCCCCAAGAATTCTAAAATCTGGGCGGGTGTTGATAAAAGTGAGGGGTGAAGAAAATTGTGTTCAGCTGAGAAAATGGTGGATGGCAAGGGCTCTATGGACAGCTATTATTTCTGTGCTTCATTTCTCCACGTCTGTTCTGAGATGCCTGGTGGACTGGCTGGGTGGGTTAACGCCTTCCTCCCACTCTGCTCTGAATATTGGCATCAGGCTCCTCAGTGAACTTTCCGTCTTGCCTTTGCACAGTCCTGGCAGTGCTGCATGCTCTCAAGGAGCTTTTAAGAACATCACTTAGTCATTGATTCTCAATGCAGACACCTGGAGTACTACTCTGACACAATGGACCAGAATTGGCGCAGCAAAAATTCACAAGATTTGTGCCAAAACATGAGGGCTTGAGTGAGAGAGAGGCTGGATAGACTGAAGCTCTTTTCCCTGGGGCAGAGCAGGCTGAATGTGACCTTGCATTACTACTGTTCTGTGTTCTAGGGAAAATGGAATTTTACCAGCTGTCGCAAAAAGTACATGGGCGACCGAGCCTTTTTGTTAATGAAGGAGATATGGTTCTTCCACACAAGGCCCTGTGAAATTATGCTGCCTAGGAAGCTGAATGCTGAAACTATAGAGTTGTTGATGATGAGTGGGTGGAGAGGAGACTCATTTCCCCTGAAGTTGATATGTATCTCCCTGATTTTGATCCAGGTTCTTGTGTTGCACGACGACATTGTTTACTTCCTGATGGTACTTCAATTCATCACCTCTAGTGATTAGTCTAATGACAGTAGTGCCATCCACAACTGAAACTAAACAAGGTACTTTCCTATCTCCGACTCTCTCACTCACAAGGACAGTCCTCCAACCTCTGGGTCAGCCCCCTCCAGGACTCCAACCTCCAATGGACTCACAGACTCACTGTTCTCCCTCCCCTGGACAGGCCCCAGTGGACTCACAGATTCACTGTTCTCCCTCCCCTGGACAGGCCCCAGTGGACTCACAGATTCACTGTTCTCCAACCCCTGGACAGGCCCCAATGGACTCACAGACTCACTGTTCTTCCTCCCCTGGACAGGCCCCAATGGACTCTCAGACTCACTGTTCTCCAACCCCTGGACAGGCCCCAATGGACTCTCAGACTCACTGTTCTCCAACCCCTGGACAGGCCCCAATGGACTCTCAGACTCACTGTTCTCCCTCCCCTGGACAGGCCCCAGTGGACTTACAGATTCACTGTTCTCCAACCCCTGGACAGGCCCCAATGGACTCACAGACTCACTGTTCTCCCTCCCCTGGACAGGCCCCAATGGACTCACAGATTCACTGTTCTCCAACCCCTGGACAGGCCCCAATGGACTCACAGACTCACTGTTCTCCCTCCCCTGGACAGGCCCCAATGGACTCACAGATTCACTGTTCTCCCTCCCCTGGACAGGCCCCAATGGACTCACAGACTCACTGTTCTCCCTCCCCTGGACAGGCCCCAATGGACTCACAGACTCACTGTTCTCCAACCCCTGGACAGGCCCCAATGGACTCACAGACTCACTGTTCTCCAACCCCTGGACAGGCCCCAATGGACTCACAGACTCACTGTTCTCCCTCCCCTGGACAGGCCCCAATGGACTCACAGATTCACTGTTCTCCCTCTCCTGGACAGGCCCTCTCCAGGACCCCAACCTCCAATAGACTCACAGTCCTCCAACCCCTGGACAGGCTCCCTCCAGGACTCCAGCCTCCAATGGACTTGCTGACTCACTGACGCAGGGCCTTGACCATTGTGCCTCAAATTCTAGACTTTTAGTTAACCTTCAGGCTTCGATCGTCAGTACTGACTGCAGGACTTGCCAATGGGGCGACTGAATAAACTGTTGGCCACGTCATGCTGACTTTTGCCAAAAATTCTAATAGGTACCACTGTCTCTTAATCATTGGATACTCCAAAATATCGCATGTGCAGTAGGGAAATCTAGAACATCTACCGTCAGGATCAGGTGTAGAGAGCTGGAGATTCCCAGCTCTAGAGTGTGGAGTGTGAAATCCAGAGCATTTACGATCAGATTTGTTCCAATGTTCGATTACACAGCATCAAGTGTAGAGAACTGTTGTATTAGGAATTCCCAGCTCTAGAGAGTGGAGTTGCCTCTCAGATCAGAACTGGTAAAGCAGAAAAAAACTTGAGAAAAAGCTGAACTTGTGGTTAGAACTGGGGAACCTTTGGGGAATTTTGTGCTGGTGGTTGGGAGGAATGTGTGGTTAGGGTGGGTAGAAGTGTGTAGGCAATTGAAGGCATAACTTCAACCTTAGTACAAAGAATTCATGAGCTTTCTGTATTTGTTATTGGAGAAGGTGACAGACAAGGGAGAGGAGTTTTCTCAGATGATGTGCAGGTTTATTTTAGAGAGAGATGTGGCTCTGAACTGGGTCTTCCTGCCCAGCAAGCTGCACTGCCCAGCAAACCACCAATTTAACTCAGGCCTATTTACATTGACAAATTAACCTACTCATCAGTGGGTCTTTGGACTGTAGAGGGAAACCGGAAATTGGAGCACCCGGAGGAAACTCACGCAGTTCACAGGGAGAACATACAAAACTCAAGACAAACAGCATTGGAATTGAACCCTGAACACCAACACCCCAATCTGTAATAATCTCACACTAACTGCTAAGCTGCTGTTTATCAACATTCCGATTAATAATCTGGTTTCATTGATACTTCCATTTTAGTTTTAGTTTCAATAGTCAGAAGGGAAGTCTATGCTTTCCCCGAACCACTCTGACTTCTTCAGGAAGATATTTCACTTATACTTCTTTCATCTTTCAAAGTTCCCAAACTTTCTGAGAGAGTAAGAAGTTTTAAGTTTCTCGGTGTCAAGCTTTCTGAGGATCTAACCTGGTCCCAACATATCGATGTAGTTATAAAGAAGTCAAGACAGCGGCTATACTTTATTAGGAGTTTGAAGAGATTTGGTATGTCAACAAGTACACTCAAAAACTTCTACAGTTGTACCGTGGGGAGCAGTCTGACAGGCTGCATCACTGTCTAGTATGGAGCGGCTAATGCACAGGACTGAAAGAAGCTGCAGAAGGTTGTAAATCTAGTAAGCTCCATCTTGGGCATTAGCCAACAAAGTTCCCAGGCCATCTTTAGGGAGCGGTGCCTCAGAAAAGCAGCGTCCATTATTAAGGACCTTCAGTACCCAGGGCATGTCCTTTTCTCACTGTTACCATCAGGCAGGAGGTACAGAAGACTGAAGGCACACACTCAGTGATTCAGGAACAGTTTCTTCCCCTCTGCCATCCGATCCCTAAATGGACATTGAACCAATGAACACAACGCCACATTTTTAACATGTATCTTATTTCTGTTGTTTGCATGATTTTAATCTATTAAATATACATATACTGTAATTGATTAACTTATTTATTTATTATTAATTTTTTTTCTACATGATGCATTACGTTGAACTACCGCTAAGTTAACAAATTTCAAGTCACATGCTGGTGATAATAAACCTGATTCTGACTCTGACTTTTAAAAAAGTGCCGTGGGGAGCAACTTGACTGATACGAGCAGTCTGCTATAGGGCTGGAGGGAAGCTACTGCACAGGATGGAAGTAAGTTGAGAGAGATTGGTGGATTGTCATTGAACGTTTCTTTTCGGTGGGTGAGGGGATCAGGGATGATCATTGACTGCTCATTTTCTCTGGGTGAGGGATCGGGGATTGTTATTGACACTGTTTATTCTCTGTGGGTGAGGGGGTCGGGGTTTGTTATTGACTCTGTTTATTTTCTGTGGGTGAGGGGGTCGGTGATTCTTATTGACACTGTTTATTTCCTGTGGGTGAGGGGTTTGGGGTTTGTTATTGACACTGTTTATTTCCTGTGGGTGAGGGGGTCGGGGATTGTTATTGACACTGTTTATTTTCTGTGGGTGATGGGGTCGGGGATTGTTATTGACACTGTTTATTTTCTGTGGGAGAAGGGTTGGGGATTTTTATAGACACTGTTTATTTTCTGTGGGTGAGGGTTTGGGGATTGTTATAGACAGTTTATTTTCTGTGGTTGAGGGGATCGGGGATTGTTATTGACAATGTTTATTTTCTGTGGGTGAGGGGATTGGGGATTGTTATTGACACTGTTTATTTTCTGTGGGTGAGGGGATTGGGGATTGTTATAGACACTGTTTATTTTCTGTGGTTGAGGGGATCGGGGATTGTTATTGACACTGTTTATTTTCTGTGGGTGAGGGGATCGGGGATTGTTATTGACACTGTTTATTTTCTGTGGGTGAGGGTTCGGGATTGTTACTGTTTATTTTCTGTGGGTGAGGGGGTTGGAGATAGTTATTGACAATGTTTATTTTCTGTGGTGAGGGGTCGGGGATTGTTTTTGACACTGTTTGTTTCTGTGGGTGAGGGGCTCGGGGATCGTTATTGAAACTGTTTATTTTCTGTGGGTGAGGAATCGGGGATTGTTATAGACACTGTTTATTTCCTGTGGGTGAGGGGCTCGGGGATGTTATTGACATTGTTTATTTTCTGTGGGTGAGGGGGTCGGGTATTGTTATAAACACTCTTTATTTTCTGTGGGTGTGGGTTCGGGGATTGTTATTGACTGTTTTATTTTCTGTGGGTGAAGGGGTTGGAGATTGTTATTGACAATGTTTATTTTCTGTGGGTGAGGGGTCGGGGATTGTTATTGACACTGTTTATTTTCTGTGGGTGAGGGGATCGGGGATTGTTATTGACACTGTTTATTTCCTGTGAGTGAGGGGGTCGGGGATTGCTATAGATACTGTTTATTTTCTGTGGGTGAGGGATCGGGGATTGTTATTGACACTGTTGACGTCCCGTGGGTGAGGGGGTCGGGGATTGTTGTTCAAACTGTTTATTTCCTGTGGGTGAGGGTGTCGGTGATTGTTATTGACACTGTTTATTTTCTGTTGGTAAGGGGGTCGGGGATTTTATTAACACTGTTTATTTTCTGTGGTTGAGGTGGTCGGGGATTGTTATTGACACTGTTTATTTTAGTGGTGGTGGATCGGGGATTGTTATTGACATTGTTTACTTTCTGTGGGCGAGAGGATCGGGTATTGTTATTGACACTGTTTATTTTCTGTGGGTGAGGGAGTTGGGGATTTTTATACACATTGCTTATTTTCTGTGGGTGAGGGTGTTTCGGGATTGTTATTGACACTGTTTATTTTCTGTGTGTGAGAGTTCGGGGATTGTTATTGACAATGTTTATTTTCTGTGGGTGAGGGGATCGGGGATTGTTATAGACACTGTTTATTTTCTGTGGGTGAGGTGTTTGGGGATTGATACTGATACTGTTTATTTTCTGTGAGTGAGGGTTCGGGGTTTGTTATTGACACTATTTATTTTCTGTGGGAGAAGTGTTGGGGATTTTTACAGACACTGTTTATTTTCTGTTGGCGAGAGAACCAGGGATTGTTATTGACACCGTTTATTTTCTGTGGGTGAGGGGGTCGGGGCTGTTATTGACACTGTTTATTTTCTGTGGTTGAGGGGTCGGGGATTGCTATAGACACTGTTTATTTCCCGTGGGTGAGAGGGTCGGGATTTGTTATAGACGGTGTTTATTTTCTATGGGTGAGGGGATCGGGGATAGTTGTTGACACTGTTTGTTTCCTGTGGGTGAGGGGGTCTGTGACTGTTATTGACACTGTTTATTTTCAGTGGTGGGGGATCGGGGATTGTTATTGACACTGTTTATTTCCTGTGGGTGTGGGATCGGGGATTGTTATTGACGCTGTTTATTTTCTGCGGGTGAGGGGATCGGGGATTATTATAGACACTGTTTACTTTCTGTGGGTGAGGGGTTTGACGATTGTTATTAACACTGTTTATTTTCTGTGTGTGAGGGTTCAGGGATTGTTATTGACACTGTTTCTTTCTGTGGGTGAGGGATCGGGGATTGTTATTGACACTGTTTATTTTTTGTGCTTGAGGGGTTCGGGGATTGTTACTGACACTGTTTATTTTCTGTGGGTGAGGGGTTTGGGGATTGTTATCGACAATGTTTATTTTCTGTGGGTGAGGGGATCGGGGATTGTTATTGACACTGTTTATTTTCTGTGGGTGAGGGATCAGGGACTGTTATTGACTCTGTTTATTTTCTCTGTGTGGGGGATCGGGGAATGTTATTGACACTGTTTATTTTCTGTGGGTTAGGGATGGGGAGGATTATTGACTCTGTTTATTTTCTCTGTGTGGGGGATCGGGGAATGTTATTGACACTGTTTATTTTCTGTGGGTTAGGGATAGGGGACTGTTATTGACTCTGTTTATTTCCTGTGAGTGTGGGATCGGGGATTGTTATTGATACTGTTTATTTTCTGTCTGTGTGGGGGTCAGGAAATGTCATTGACTGCTTATTTTCTCTCTGTGAGGTGGTCGGGAATTGTTATTGACACTGTTTATTGTCTGTGGGTGAGAGGGTCGGGGATTGTTATAGACATTGTTTATTTTCTGTGGGTGAGGCGGTTGGGGATTGTTATTGACACTTTTATTTTCTGTGGGTGAGGGGATCGGGGATTGTTATTGACACTGTTTATTTCCTGAGGGTGAGGGGTTTGACGATTGTTATTGACACTCTTTATTTTCTAAGGGTGAGGGATCAGCGATTGTTATTGACTCTGTTTATTTTCTGTGGGTCAGGGGGTCGTGGATTGTAATTGACACTGTTTATTTTCTGTGGGTGAGGGATCAGGGATTGTTATTGACACTGTTTATTTTCTGTGCATGAGGGGTTCGGGTATTGTTATTGACTCTGTTTATTTTCTGTGGGTGAGGGATCGGTGATTGTTACTGACATTGTTTATTTTCTGTGGTGAGGGTTCGGGGATTGTTATTAACACTGTATTTTCTATGGGAGAGGGTGTCGGGGTATGTTGTTCAAACTGTTCATTTTCTGTGGGTGAGTGGATCGGGGATTTTTATTGACACTGTTTATTTTCTGTGGGTGAGGTTTCGGCGATTGTTATTGACACTATTTATTTTCTGTGGGTGAGGGGGTCGGGGATTGTTATTGACACTATTTACTTTCTGTGTGTGAGCGGGTCGGGGACTGTTATTGACACTGTTTAGTTTCTGTCGGTGAGGGGATCGGGGATTGTTATTGACACGGTTTATTTCCTGTGGATGAGGGGATTGGGGATTGTTATTGACTCTTTATTTTCTGTAGGTGAGGGTTCGGGGATTGTTATTGACACTGTCTATTTTCTGTGTGTGAGCGGGTCGTGGATTGTTATTGACACTGTTTATTTTCTGTGTGTTTGGGGTTGGAGATTGTTATTGCCACTGTTTACTTTCTGTGGGTGAGGGGGTCGGGGATTGTTATAGACACTGTTTATTTTCTGTGGGTGAGGGGGTCGGGGATTGTTACTGAGACTGTTTATTTTCTGTGGGTGAGGCTTCAGGGATTGTTATTGACACTGTTTCTTTTCTGTGGTGAGGGATCGGGGATTGTTATTGACACTGTTTATTTTCTGTGGGTAAGGGGTTCCGGGATTGTTATTAACACTATTTATTTGCTGTGCGTGAGAGGGGTCGGGGATTGTTATTGACACTGTTTATTTTCTGTGGGTGAAGGATCGGGCATTTTTACTGACACTGTTTAATTTCTGTGGGTGAGGGGTTCGGGGATTGTTATTGACTCTGTTTATTGTCTGCGGGTGAGATGGTCGGGGATTGTTATTGACTCTGTTTATTTTCTGTGGGTGAGGGCGTCGGGGATTGTTATTGACATCGTTTATTTTCTGTGGGTGAGGGCGTTGGGGATTGATATTGACACGTTTATTTTCTGTGGGTGAGGGGATGGGAAATGTTATTGATTCCGTTTATTTTCTGTGGGTGAGGGTTCGTGTATTGTTATTGACACTGTTTATTTTCTGTTGGTGAAGGGGTCGGGGATTGTTATTGACATTGTTTATTTTCTGTGAGTGAGGGATCGGGGATTGTTATTGACATTGTTTATTTTTTTGTCTGTGTGGGGTCAATAAAATGTCATTGACTGTTTATTTTCTCTCTGTGAGGTGGTCAGGGATTGTTATTGACACTGTTTATTGTCTGTGGGTGAGAGGGTTGGTGATTGTTATAGACATTGTTTATTTTCTGTGGGTGAGGGGGTTGGGGATTGTTATCGACAATGTTTATTTTCTGTGGGTGAGGGGGTTGGGGATTGTTATTAACACTTTTATTTTCTGTGGGTGAGGGGATCGGGGATTGTTATTGACACTGTTCATTTCCTGCGGGTGAGGGGTTTGACGATTGTTATTGACACTCTTTATTTTCTGTGGGTGAGGAATCAGCGATTGTTATTGACTCTGTTTATTTTCTGTGGGTCAGGGGGTCAGGAATTCTAATTGATACTGTTTATTTTCTGTGGGTGAGGGTTGGGGGATTGTTATTGAGACTGTTTATTTCCTGTGAGTGAGGGGGTCGGGGATTGCTATAGACACTGTTTATTTTCTGTGGGTGAGAGGGTCGGGGATTGTTATTGATTCTGTTTATATTCTGTGGGTGAGGGTACGGGTACTGTTATTGACACTGTTTATTTTCTGTGGGTGGGGGGTCGGGGATTGTTATTGACATTGTTTATTTTCTGTGGCTGAGGGATCGGGGATTGTTATTGACACAGTTCATTTTCTGTGGGTGAGTGGTTCAGGGATTGTTACTGACATTGTTTATTTTCTGTGCTTGATGGGGTCGGGGATTGTTATTGACACTGTTTATTTTCTGTGGGTGAGGGATCGGTGATTGTAATTGACACTGTTTATTTTCTGTGGGTGAGGGATCAGGGAATGTTATTGACACAGTTTATTTTCTATTGGTGAGGGGGTCGGGGATTGTTACTGATACTGTTTATTTTCTATGGGTGAGGCTTCAGGGATTGTTATTGACACTGCTTATTTTCTGTGGGCGAGGCGATGGGGTATTGTTATTGACACTGTGTATTTTCTGTGGGTGAGGGGGTCGGGGATTATTATTGACACTTTTTATTCTCTGTGGATGAAGGGGTTGGGGATTTTTATACACATTGCTTATTTTCTGTGGGTGAGGGTGTTTCGGGATTGTTATTGACACTGTTTATTTTCTCTGTGTGAGGGTTCGGGGATTATTATTGACAATGTTTATTTTCTGTGGGTGAGGGGATCGGGGATTGTTATTGACACTGTTTATTTTCTCTGGGTGAGGGGTTCGGGGATTGATACTGATACTGTTTATTTTCTGTGAGTGAGGGTTCGGGGTTTGTTATTGACACTGTTTATTTTCTATGGGAGAAGTGTTGGGGATTTTTACAGACACTGTTTATTTTCTGTTGGCGAGGGGATCGGGGATTGTTATTGACACTGTTTATTTTCTGTGGATGAGGGGGTCTGTGACTGTTATTGACTCTGTTTATTTTCAGTGGTGGGGGATCGGGGATTGTTATTGACACTGTTTATTTCCTGTGGGTGTGGGATCGGGGATTATTATTGACACTGTTTATTTTCTGCGGGTGAGGGGGTCGGGGATTATTATTGACACTGTTTATTTTCTGTTGGTGAGGGATCAGGGACTGTCATTGACTCTGTTTATTGTCTCTGGGTGGGGGATCGGGGATTGTTATTGACACTGTTTATTTTCTGTGGGTGAGGGATAGGGGACTGTTATTTACACTGTTTATTTCCTGTGGGTGTGGGATCGGGGATTATTATTGACACTGTTTATTTTCTGCGGGTGAGGGGGTCGGGGATTGTTATTGACACTGTTTATTTTCCGTGGGGGGGTGAGGGGGGGGGGATCAGGGACTGTCATTGACTCTGTTTATTGTCTCTGGGTGGGGGATCGGGGATTGTTATTGACACTGTTTATTTTCTGTGGGTGAGGGATAGGGGATTGTTATTGACACTGCTTATTGTCTGTGGGTGAGAGGGTTCGTGTATTGTTATTGACACTGTTTATTTTCTGTTGGTGAAGGGTTCGGGGATTGTTATTGACACAGTTTATTTTCTGTGGGTGAGGTCTCGGGGATTGTTATTGACACTGTTTATTTTCCTAGTGTGTGGGGGTCTGGAAATATCATTCACTGTTTATTTTCTGTGTGTGAGGAGGTCGAGGATTGTTATTGACACTGTTTATTGTGTGTGGGTGAGGGGGTCGGGGATTGTTGTTCAAACTGTTTATTACCTGTGGCTGCAGGTGTGGGTGATTATTATTGACACTGTTTATTTCTGTTGGTAATGGGGTCGGGGAAGTTATTGACACTGTTTATTTTCTGTGAGTGAGGGCGTCGGGGATTGTTATTGACACTGTTTCTTTACTGTGAGTGGGGGATCGGGGATTGTTATTGACACTGTTTATTTTCTGTGGGTGAGGGGTTCGGGTATAGTTATTGACCGTGTTTATTTTCTGTGGGTGAGGGGGTCGGGGATTGTTACTGACACTGTTTATTTTCTGTGGGTGAGGGATCGGGGATTGTTATTGACACTGTTTATTTTCTGTGCTTCATGGGGTTGTAGATTGTTATTGACACTGTTTATTTTCTGTGGGTGAGGGATCGGGGAATTTTATTGACACTGTTTATTTTCTGTGGGTGAGGGGTTTGGGTTTGTTATTGACACTGTTTATTTCCTGTGGGTGAGGGGATCGGGATTGTTATTGACACTATTTACTTTCTGTGTGTGAGCGGGTCGGGGACTGTTATTGACACTGTTTAGTTTCTGTCGGTGAGGGGATCGGGGATTGTTATTGACACGGTTTATTTCCTGTGGATGAGGAGATCAGGGATATGTTATTGACACTGTTTATTTTCTGTGGGTGAGGGGTTCGGGTATATGTTATTGACACTGTTTATTTTCTGTGGGTGAGGGATCGGTGATTGTAATTGACACTGTTTATTTTCTGTGGGTGAGGGATCAGGGAATGTTATTGACACAGTTTATTTTCTATGGGTGAGGGGGTCGGGGATTGTTACTGATACTGTTTATTTTCTATGGGTGAGGCTTCAGGGATTGTTATTGACACTGCTTATTTTCTGTGGGCGAGGCGATGGGGTATTGTTATTGACACTGTGTATTTCTGTGGGTGAGGGGGTCGGGGATTATTATTGACACTTTTTATTCTCTGTGGATGAAGGGGTTGGGGATTTTTATACACATTGCTTATTTTCTGTGGGTGAGGGTGTTTCGGGATTGTTATTGACACTGTTTATTTTCTCTGCGTGAGGGTTCGGGGATTATTATTGACAATGTTTATTTTCTGTGGGTGAGGGGATCGGGGATTGTTATTGACACTGTTTATTTTCTCTGGGTGAGGGGTTCGGGGATTGATACTGATACTGTTTATTTTCTGTGAGTGAGGGTTCGGGGTTTGTTATTGACACTGTTTATTTTCTATGGGAGAAGTGTTGGGGATTTTTACAGACACTGTTTATTTTCTGTTGGCGAGGGGATCGGGGATTGTTATTGACACTGTTTATTTTCTGTGGGTGAGGGGGTCTGTGACTGTTATTGACTCTGTTTATTTTCAGTGGTGGGGGATCGGGGATTGTTATTGACACTGTTTATTTCCTGTGGGTGTGGGATCGGGGATTATTATTGACACTGTTTATTTTCTGCGGGTGAGGGGGTCGGGATTATTATTGACACTGTTTATTTTCTGTGGGTGAGGGATCAGGGACTGTCATTGACTCTTTTTATTGTCTCTGGGTGGGGGATCGGGGATTGTTATTGACACTGTTTATTTTCTGTGGGTGAGGGATAGGGACTGTTATTTACTCTGTTTATTTTCTGTGGGTGAGGGATCGGGATTGTTATTGGCATTGTTTATTTTTTTGTCTGTGTGGGGGTCAGGAAATGTCATTGACTGTTTATTTTCTCTCTGTGAGGTGGTCGGGGATTGTTATTGACACTGCTTATTGTCTGTGGGTGAGAGGGTTCGTGTATTGTTATTGACACTGTTTATTTTCTGTTGGTGAAGGGTTCGGGGATTGTTATTGACACTGTTTATTTTCCTAGTGTGTGGGGGTCTGGAAATATCATTCACTGTTTATTTTCTGTGTGTGAGGAGGTCGAGGATTGTTATTGACACTGTTTATTGTGTGTGGGTGAGGGGGTCGGGGATTGTTGTTCAAACTGTTTATTACCTGTGGCTGCAGGTGTGGGTGATTGTTATTGACACTGTTTATTTCTGTTGGTAATGGGGTCGGGGAAGTTATTGACACTGTTTATTTTCTGTGAGTGAGGGCGTCGGGGATTGTTATTGACACTGTTTCTTTACTGTGAGTGGGGGATCGGGGATTGTTATTGACACTGTTTATTTTCTGTGGGTGAGGGGTTCGGGTATAGTTATTGACCGTGTTTTTTTTCTGTGGGTGAGGGGGTCGGGGATTGTTATTGACACTGTTTATTTTCTGTGGGTGAGGGATAGGGGACTGTTATTTACTCTGTTTATTTTCTGTGGGTGAGGGATCGGGGATTGTTATTGATATTGTTTATTTTTTTGTCTGTGTGGGGGTCAGGAAATGTCATTGACTGTTTATTTTCTCTCTGTGAGGTGGTCGGGGATTGTTATTGACACTGCTTATTGTCTGTGGGTGAGAGGGTTCGTGTATTGTTATTGACACTGTTTATTTTCTGTTGGTGAAGGGTTCGGGGATTGTTATTGACACAGTTTATTTTCTGTGGGTGAGGTCTCGGGGATTGTTATTGACACTGTTTATTTTCCTAGTGTGTGGGGGTCTGGAAATATCATTCACTGTTTATTTTCTGTGTGTGAGGAGGTCGAGGATTGTTATTGACACTGTTTATTGTGTGTGGGTGAGGGGGTCGGGGATTGTTGTTCAAACTGTTTATTACCTGTGGCTGCAGGTGTGGGTGATTGTTATTGACACTGTTTATTTCTGTTGGTAATGGGGTCGGGGAAGTTATTGACACTTTATTTTCTGTGAGTGAGGGCGTCGGGGATTGTTATTGACACTGTTTCTTTACTGTGAGTGGGGGATCGGGGATTGTTATTGACACTGTTTATTTTCTGTGGGTGAGGGGTTCGGGTATAGTTATTGACCGTGTTTTTTTTCTGTGGGTGAGGGGGTCGGGGATTGTTATTGACACTGTTTATTTTCTGTGGGTGAGGGATAGGGGACTGTTATTTACTCTGTTTATTTTCTGTGGGTGAGGGATCGGGGATTGTTATTGATATTGTTTATTTTTTTGTCTGTGTGGGGGTCAGGAAATGTCATTGACTGTTTATTTTCTCTCTGTGAGGTGGTCGGGGATTGTTATTGACACTGCTTATTGTCTGTGGGTTAGAGGGTTCGTGTATTGTTATTGACACTGTTTATTTTCTGTTGGTGAAGGGTTCGGGGATTGTTATTGACACAGTTTATTTTCTGTGGGTGAGGTCTCGGGGATTGTTATTGACACTGTTTATTTTCCTAGTGTGTGGGGGTCTGGAAATATCATTCACTGTTTATTTTCTGTGTGTGAGGAGGTCGAGGATTGTTATTGACACTGTTTATTTCTGTTGGTAATGGGGTCGGGAAAGTTATTGACACTGTTTATTTTCTGTGAGTGAGGGCGTCGGGGATTGTTATTGACACTGTTTCTTTACTGTGAGTGGGGGATCGGGGATTGTTATTGACACTGTTTATTTTCTGTGGGTGAGGGGTTCGGGTATAGTTATTGACCGTGTTTATTTTCTGTGGGTGAGGGGGTCGGGGATTGTTACTGACACTGTTTATTTTCTGTGGGTGAGGGATCGGGGAGTGTTATTGACACTGTTTATTTTCTGTGCTTCATGGGGTTGTAGATTGTTATTGACACTGTTTATTTTCTGTGGGTGAGGGATCGGGGAATGTTATTGACACTGTTTATTTTCTGTGGGTGAGGGGTTTGGGGTTTGTTATTGACACTGTTTATTTCCTGTGGGTGAGGGGATCGGGAATTGTTATTGACACTATTTACTTTCTGTGTGTGAGCGGGTCGGGGACTGTTATTGACACTGTTTAGTTTCTGTCGGTGAGGGGATCGGGGATTGTTATTGACACGGTTTATTTCCTGTGGATGAGGGGATCAGGGATATGTTATTGACACTGTTTATTTTCTGTGGGTGAGGGGTTCGGGTATAGTTATTCACCGTGTTTATTTTCTGTGGGTGAGGGGGTCGGGGATTGTTACTGACACTGTTTATTTTCTGTGGGTGAGGGATCGGGGATTGTTATTGACACTGTTTATTTTCTGTGCTTCATGAGGTTGTAGATTGTTATTGACACTGTTTATTTTCTGTGGGTGAGGGATCGGGGAATGTTATTGACACTGTTTATTTTCTGTGGGTGAGGGGTTTGGGGTTTGTTATTGACACTGTTTATTTCCTGTGGGTGGGGGGATCGGGGATTGTTATTGACACTATTTACTTTCTGTGTGTGAGCGGGTCGGGGATTGTTATAGACACTGTTTATTTTCTGTGGGTGAGGGGATCGGGGATTGTTATTGACACTGTTTATTTTCTGTGGGTGAGGGGGTTGGGGATTGTTATTGACACTGTTTATTTTCTGTGGGTGAGGGATTGGGGATTGTTATTGACACTGTTTATTTTCTGTGCATGAGGGGTTCGGGTATTGTTATTGACTGTTTATTTTCTGTGGGTGAGGGATTGGGGATTGTTATTGACACTGTTTATTTTCTGTGAGTAAGGGTTCGGGAATTGTTATTGACACAGTTTATTTTCTGTGGGTGAGGTCTCGGGGATTGTTATTGACACTGTTTATTTTCCATGTGTGGGTGTCTGGAAATATCATTCACTGTTTATTTTCTGTGTGTGAGGAGGTCGAGGATTGTTATTGACACTGTTTATTGTGTGTGGCTGAGGGGGTCGGGGATTGTTGTTCAAACTGTTTATTACCTGTGGCTGCGGGTGTGGGTGATTGTTATTGACACTGTTTATTTCTGTTGGTAATGGGGTCGGGGAAGTTATTGACACTGTTTATTTTCTGTGGGTGAGGGCGTCGGGGATTGTTACTGACACTGTTTCTTTACTGTGTGTGGGGGATCGGGGATTGTTATTGACACTGTTTATTTTCTGTGGGTGAGGGGTTCGGGTATAGTTATTGACCGTGTTTATTTTCTGTGGGTGAGGGGGTCGGGGATTGTTATTAACAGTGTTTATTTTCTGTGTGTGAGGGGGTCTGGGATTGTTATTGTCGCTGTTTATTTTCTGTGGATGAGGGGAATGGGGATTGTTATTGACTCTGTTTATTTTCTGTGGGTGAGGGATCGGGGATTGTTATTGACATTGTTTATTTTTTTGTCTGTGTGGGGGTCAATAAAATGTCATTGACTGTTTATTTTCTCTCTGTGAGGTGGTCAGGGATTGTTATTGACACTGTTTATTGTCTGTGGGTGAGAGGGTCGGGGATTGTTATAGACATTGTTTATTTTCTGTGGGTGAGGGGGTTGGGGATTGTTATTAACACTTTTATTTTCTGTGGGTGAGGGGATCGGGGATTGTTATTGACACTGTTCATTTCCTGAGGGTGAGGGGTTTGACGATTGTTATTGACACTCTTTATTTTCTGTGGATGAGGAATCAGCGATTGTTATTGACTCTGTTTATTTTCTGTGGGTCAGGGGGTCAGGGATTCTAATTGATACTGTTTATTTTCTGTGGGTGAGGGGGTCGGGGATTGTTATTGATTCTGTTTATATTCTGTGGGTGAGGGTTCGGGTACTGTTATTGACACTGTTTATTTTCTGTGGGTGGGGGGTAGGGGATTGTTATTGACATTGTTTATTTTCTGTGGCTGAGGGATCGGGGATTGTTATTGACTCTGTTTATTTTCTGTGGGTGTGTGGTTCAGGGATTGTTACTGACATTGTTTATTTTCTATGCTTGATGTGGTCGGGGATTGTAATTGACACTGTTTATTTTCTGTGGGTGAGGGATCAGGGATTGTTATTGACACTGTTTATTTTCTGTGGGTGAGGGGGTCGGGGATTGTTACTGATACTGTTTATTTTCTATGGGTGAGGCTTCAGGGATTGTTATTGACACTGCTTATTTTCTGTGGGCGAGGCGATGGGGTATTGTTATTGACACTGTGTATTTTCTGTGGGTGAGGGGGTCGGGGATTATTATTGACACTTTTTATTCTCTGCGGATGAAGGGGTTGGGGATTTTTATACACATTGCTTATTTTCTGTGGGTGAGGGTGTTTCGGGATTGTTATTGACACTGTTTATTTACTGTGTGTGAGGGTTCCGGGATTGTTATTGACAATGTTTATTTTCTCTGGGTGAGGGGATCGGGGATTGTTATTGACACTGTTTATTTTCTCTGGGTGAGGGGATCGGGGATTGATACTGATACTGTTTATTTTCTGTGAGTGAGGGTTCGGGGTTTGTTATTGACACTGTTTATTTTCTGTGGGAGAAGTGTTGGGGATTTTTACAGACACTGTTTATTTTCTGTTGGCGAGGGGATCGGGGATTGTTATTGACACTGTTTATTTTCTGTGGGTGAGGGGGTCTGTGACTGTTATTGACTCTGTTTATTTTCAGTGGTGGGGGATCGGGGATTGTTATTGACACTGTTTATTTTCTGCGCGTGAGGGGATCCGGGATTATTATAGACACTGTTTATTTTCTGTGCGTGAGGGAGTCGGGGATTGTTATTGACTCTGTTTATTTTCTGTGGTGAGGGGGTTGGGATTGTTATTGACAGTTTTTATTTCCTCTGGGGGAGGGGGTTGACAATTGTTATTGACACTGTTTATTTTCTGTGGGTGAGGGGGCTTGGGGATTGTTATTGACAATGTTTATTTTCTGTGGGTGAGGGGGTTTGGGGATTGTTATTGACACTTTATTTTCTGTGTGTGAGGGGATCGGGGATTGTTATTGATACTGTTTATTTTCTGTGGGTGAGGGATCAGGGACTGTTATTGACTCTGTTTATTGTCTCTGGGTGGGGGATCGGGGATTGTTATTGACACTGTTTATTTTCTGTGGGTGAGGGATAGGGGACTGTTATTGACTCTGTTTATTTTCTGTGGGTGAGGGATCGGGGATTGTTATTGACATTGTTTATTTTTTTGTCTGTGTGGGGGTCAGGAAATGTCATTGACTGTTTATTTTCTCTCTGTGAGGTGGTCGGGGATTGTTATTGACACTGCTTATTGTCTGTGGGTGAGAGGGTTCGTGTATTGTTATTGACACTGTTTATTTTCTGTTGGTGAAGGAGTCGGGGATTGTTATTGACACTGTTTATTTTCTGTGGGTAAGGGGGTCGTGGATTGTTATAGACACTGTTTATTTTCTGTGAGTATGGGTTCGGGGATTGTTATTGACACAGTTTATTTTCTGTGGGTGAGGTCTCGGGGATTGTTATTGACACTGTTTATTTTCCGTGTGTGTGGGGGTCTGGAAATATCATTCACTGTTTATTTTCTGTGTGTGAGGAGGTCGAGGATTGTTATTGACACTGTTTATTGTGTATGGGTGAGGGGGTCGGGGATTGTTGTTCAAACTGTTTATTATCTGTGGCTGCGGGTGTGGGTGATTGTTATTGACACTGTTTATTTCTGTTGGTAATGGGGTCCGAGAAGTTATTGACAGTTTATTTTCTGTGGGTGAGGGCGTCGGGGATTGTTATTGACACTGTTTATTTTCTGTGCATGAGGGGTTCGGGTATTGTTATTGACTGTTTATTTTCTGTGTGTGAGGGGGTCGTGGATTGTAATTGACACTGTTTATTTTCTGTGGGTGAGGGATCGGGGATTGTTATTGACACTGTTTATTTTCTGTGGGTGTGGGGGTCGTGGATTGTTATAGACACTGTTTATTTTCTGTGGGTGAGGTCTCGGGGATTGTTATTGACACTGTTTATTTTCCATGTGTGGGGGTCTGGAAATATCATTCACTGTTTATTTTCTGTGTGTGAGGAGGTCGAGGATTGTTATTGACACTGTTTATTGTGTGTGGGTGAGGGGGTCGGGGATTGTTGTTCAAACTGTTTATTACCTGTGGCTGCGGGTGTGGGTGATTGTTATTGACACTGTTTATTTCTGTTGGTAATGGGGTCGGGGAAGTTATTGACACTGTTTATTTTCTGTGGGTGAGGGCGTCGGGGATTGTTACTGACACTGTTTCTTTACTGTGGGTGGGGGATCGGGGATTGCTATTGACACTGTTTATTTTCTGTGGGTGAGGGGTGAGGGTATAGTTATTGACCGTGTTTATTTTCTGTGGGTGAGGGGGTCGGGGATTGTTATTAACAGTGTTTATTTTCTGTGGGTGAGGGAGTCGGGGATTGTTATTGACTCTGTTTATTTTCTGTGTGTGAGGGGGTCTGGGATTGTTATTGTCGCTGTTTATTTTCTGTGGATGAGGGGAATGGGGATTGTTATTGACACTGTTTATTTTCTGTGGGTGAGGGATCGGGTATTGTTACTGACACTGTTTCTTTTCTGTGGGAGAGGGGTTCGAGAATTGTTATTGACTGTGCTTATTGTCTGTGTGTGAAGGGGTCGTGGATTGTTATTGACACTGTTTATTTTCTGTGGGTGAGGGTGTCGGGGATTGTTATTGACACTGTTTATTTTCTGTGGGTGAGGGATCGGGGATTGTTATTGACACAGTTTATTTTCTGTGGGTGAGGGGTCGGGGATTGTTATTGACACTGTTGACGTCCTGTGGGTGAGGGGGTCAGGGATTGTTGTTCAAACTGTTCATTTCCTGTGGGTGAGCTGATCTGGGATCGTTATTGACGCTGTTTATTTTCTGTGGTTGAGGTGGTCGGGGATTGTTATTGACGCTGTTTATTTTCAGTGGTGGTGGATCGGGGATTGTTATTGACACTGTTTAATTTCTGTGGGCGAGGGGATCGGGTATTGTTATTGACACTGCTTATTCTCTGGGTGAGGGGATTGGGGATTTTTATACACATTGCTTATTTTCTGTGGGTGAGGGTGTTTCGGGATTATTATTGACACTGTTTATTTTCTGTGTGTGAGAGTTCGGGGATTGTTATTGACAATGTTTATTTTCTGTGGGTGAGGGGATTGGGGATTGTTATAGACACTGTTTATTTTCTGTGAGTGATGGTTCGGGAATTGATACTGATGCTGTTTATTTTCTGTGAGTGAGGGTTCAGGGTTTGTTATTGACACTGTTTACTTTCTGTGGGAGAAGTGTTGGAGATTTTTACAGACACTGTTTATTTTCTATTGGTGAGGGGATCGGGGATTGTTATTGACACTGTTTATTTTCTGTGGGTGAGGGGTTCGGGGCTGCTATTGACAGTGTTTATCTTCTGTGGGTGAGGGGTCGGGGATAGCTCTCGACACTGTTTATTTCCCGTGCATGAGAGGGTCGGGATTTGTTATAGACGGTGTTTATTTTCTGTGGGTGAGGTGATCGGGGATAGTTATTGACACTGTCTGTTTCCTGTGGGTGAGGGGGTCTGTGACTGTTATTGACACTGTTTATTTTCAGTGCTGGGTATCGGGGATTGTAATTGACACTGTTTATTTCCTGTGGATGTGGGGATCGGGGATTATTATAGACACTGTTTATTTTCTGTGCGTGAGGGAGTCGGGGATTCTTATTGACTCTGTTTATTTTCCAGGGTCAGGGGGTCGGGGATTGCGGTAGACACTGTTTATTTTCTGTGGGTGAGGGGTTTGACGATTGTTATTAACACTGTTTATTTTCTGTGTGTGAGGGTTCAGGGATTGTTATTGACACTGTTTATTTTCTGTGGGTGAGGGGATCGGGGATTGTTATTGACACTGTTTATTTTCTGTGGGTGAAGGATCAGGGACTGTTATTGACTCTGTTTATTTTCTGTGGGTGAGGGATCGGGGATTGTTATTGACATTGTTTATTTTTTTGTCTGTGTGGGGGTCAATAAAATGTCATTGACTGTTTATTTTCTCTCTGTGAGGTGGTCGGGGATTGTTATTGACACTGTTTATTGTCTGTGGGTGAGAGGGTCGGGGATTGTTATAGACATTGTTTATTTTCTGTGGGTGAGGGGGTTGGGGATTGTTATTAACACTTTTATTTTCTGTGGGTGAGGGGATCGGGGATTGTTATTGACACTGTTCATTTCCTGAGGGTGAGGGGTTTGACGATTGTTATTGACACTCTTTATTTTCTGTGGGTGAGGAATCAGCGATTGTTATTGACTCTGTTTATTTTCTGTGGGTCAGGGGGTCAGGGATTCTAATTGATACTGTTTATTTTCTGTGGGTGAGGGTTAGGGGATTGTTATTGAGACTGTTTATTTCCTGTGAGTGAGGGGGTCGGGGATTGTTATAGACACTGTTTATTTTCTGTGGGTGAGGGGGTCGGGGATTGTTATTGATTCTGTTTATATTCTGTGGGTGAGGTTTCGGGTACTGTTATTGACACTGTTTATTTTCTGTGGGTGGGGGGTAGGGGATTGTTACTGACATTGTTTATTTTCTGTGGCTGAGGGATCGGGGATTGTTATTGACACTGTTTATTTTCTGTGGGTGAGGGGTTCGGGTATAGTTATTGACCGTGTTTATTTTCTGTGGGTGAGGGGGTCGGGGATTGTTACTGACACTGTTTATTTTCTGTGGGTGAGGGATCGGGGATTGTTATTGACACTGTTTATTTTCTGTGCTTCATGGGGTTGTAGATTGTTATTGACACTGTTTATTTTCTGTGGGTGAGGGATCGGGGATTGTTATTGACACTATTTACTTTCTGTGTGTGAGCGGGTCGGGGACTGTTATTGACACTGTTTAGTTTCTGTGGGTGAGGGGGTCGGGGATTGTTATTGACACTGTTTAGTTTCTGTCGGTGAGGGGATCGGGGATTGTTATTGACACTGTTTATTTTCTGTAGGTGAGGGTTCGGGGATTGTTATTGACACTGTTTATTTTCTGTCGGTGAGGGTTCCTGGATTGTTATTGACACTGTCTATTTTCTGTGTGTGAGCGGGTCGTGGATTGTTATTGACACTGTTTATTTTCTGTGTGTTTGGGGGTCGGAGATTGTTATTGCCACTGTTTCTTTTCTGTGGGTGTGGGGGTCGGGGATTGTTATTGACACTGTTTATTTTCAGTGGGTGAGGGGGTCGGGGATTGTTATTGACACTGTTTATTTTCAGTGGGTGAGGGGGTCGGGTATTGTTATTGACACTGTTTATTTTCAGTGGGTGAGGGGGTCGGGGATTGTTACTGACACTGTTTATTTTCTGTGGGTGAGGGATCGGGGATTGTTATTGACACTGTTTATTTTCTGTGCTTCATGGGGTTGTAGATTGTTATTGACACTGTTTATTTTCTGTGGGTGAGGGATCGGGGATTGTTATTGACACTGTTTATTTTCAGTGGGTGAGGGGGTCGGGTATTGTTATTGACACTATTTACTTTCTGTGTGTGAGCGGGTCGGGGACTGTTATTGACACTGTTTAGTTTCTGTGGGTGAGGGGGTCGGGGATTGTTATTGACACTGTTTAGTTTCTGTCGGTGAGGGGATCGGGGATTGTTATTGACACTGTTTATTTTCTGTAGGTGAGGGTTCGGGGATTGTTATTGACACTGTTTATTTTCTGTCGGTGAGGGTTCCTGGATTGTTATTGACACTGTCTATTTTCTGTGTGTGAGCGGGTCGTGGATTGTTATTGACACTGTTTATTTTCTGTGTGTTTGGGGGTCGGAGATTGTTATTGCCACTGTTTCTTTTCTGTGGGTGTGGGGGTCGGGGATTGTTATTGACACTGTTTATTTTCAGTGGGTGAGGGGGTCGGGGATTGTTATTGACACTGTTTATTTTCAGTGGGTGAGGGGGTCGGGTATTGTTATTGACACTGTTTATTTTCAGTGGGTGAGGGGGTCGGGGATTGTTATTGACACTGTTTATTTTCTGTGGGTGAGGGGGTCGGGGATTGTTATTGCCACTGTTTCTTTTCTGTGGGTGAGGGATCGGGGATTGTTATTGACACTGTTTATTTTCTGTGCATGAGGGGTTTTGGGAATTGTTATTGACACAGTTTATTTTCTGTGTGTGAGGGGGTCGTGGATTGTAATTGACACTGTTTCTTTTCTGTGGGTGAGGGATCGGGGATTGTTATTGACACAGTTTATTTTCTGTGGGTGAGGTCTCGGGGATTGTTATTGACACTGTTTATTTTCCATGTGTGGGGGTCTGGAAATATCATTCACTGTTTATTTTCTGTGTGTGAGGAGGTCGAGGATTGTTATTGACAATGTTTATTGTGTGTGGGTGAGGGGGTCAGGGATTGTTGTTCAAACTGTTTATTACCTGTGGCTGCGGGTGTGGGTGATGGTTATTGACACTGTTTATTTCTGTTGGTAATGGGGTCGGGGAAGTTATTGACACTGTTTATTTTCTGTGTGTGAGGGCGTCGGGGATTGTTATTGACAGTGTTTATTTTCTGTGGGTGAGGGAGTCGGGGATTGTTATTGTCGCTGTTTATTTTCTGTGGATGAGGGGAATGGGGATTGTTATTGACACTGTTTATTTTCTGTGGGTGAGGGATCGGGTATTGTTACTGACACTGTTTCTTTTCTGTGGGAGAGGGGTTCGAGAATTGTTATTGACCGTGCTTATTGTCTGTGTGTGAAGGGGTCGTGGATTGTTATTGACACTGTTTATTTTCTGTGGGTGAGGGTGTCGGGGATTGTTATTGACACTGTTTATTTTCTGTTGGTAAGGGGGTCGGGGATTGTTATTGACACTGTTGACGTCCTGTGGGTGAGGGGGTCGGGGATTGTTGTTCAAACTGTTCATTTCCTGTGGGTGAGCTGATCTGGGATCGTTATTGACGCTGTTTATTTTCTGTGGTTGAGGTGGTCGGGGATTGTTATTGACACTGTTTATTTTCAGTGGTGGTGGATCGGGGATTGTTATTGACACAGTTTATTCTCTGGGTGAGGGGATTGGGGATTTTTATACACATTGCTTATTTTCTGTGGGTGTGGGTGTTTCGGGATTGTTATTGACACTGCTTATTTTCTGTGTGTGAGAGTTCGGGGATTGTTATTGACAATGTTTATTTTCTGTGGGTGAGGGGATCGGGGATTGTTTTAGACACTGTTTATTTTCTGTGGGTGATGGTTCGGGGATTGATACTGATGCTGTTTATTTTCTGTGAGTGAGGGTTCGGGGTTTGTTATTGACACAGTTTATTTTCCGTGCTTGATGGGGTTGGGGATTGTTATTGACACTGCTTATTTTCTGTGGGTGAGGGATCGGGGATTGTTATTGACACTGTTTATTTCCTGTGGGTGTGGGGATCGGGGATTATTATTGACACTGTTCATTTTCTGTGGGTAAGGGGATCGGGGATAGTTATTGACACCGTTTGCTTCCTGTGGGTGAGGGGGTCTGTGACTGTTATTGACACTGTTTATTTTCAGTGCTGGGTATCGAGGATTGTTATTGACACTGTTTATTTCCTGTGGGTGTGGGGATCGGGGATTATTATAGACACTGTTTATTTTCTGTGGGTGAGGGAGTCGGGGATTGTTATTGACTCTGTTTATTTTCCAGGGTGAGGGGGTCGGGGATTGCGGTAGACACTGTTTATTTTCTGTGGGTGAGGGGTTTGACGATTGTTATTAACAGTGTATATTTTCTGTGTGTGAGGGTTCAGGGATTGTTATTAACACTGTTTATTTTCTGTGTGTGTGGGTTCAGGGATTGTTATTGACACTGTTTATTTTCTGCGGGTGAGGGGATCAGGGATTGTTATTGACATTGTTTATTTTTTTGTCTGTGTGGGGGTCAGGAAATGTCATGGACTGTTTATTTTCTCTCTGTGAGGTGGTCGGGGATTGTTATTGACACTGCTTATTGTCTGTGGGTGAGAGGGTCGGGGATTGTTATAGACATTGTTTATTTTCTGTGGGAGGGGGGTTGGGGATTGTTATTGGCACTTTTATTTTCTGTGGGTGAGGGGGTCGGGGATTATTATTGACACTGCTTATTTTCTGTGGAACAGGGGGTCGGGGATTGTTATTGACACTTTTTATTCTCAGTGGATGAAGGGGTTGGGGATTTTTATACACATTGCATATATTCTGTGGGTGAGGGTGTTTCGGGATTGTTATTGACACTGCTAATTTTCTGTGTGTGAGGGTTCGGTGATTGTTATTGACAATGTTTATTTTCTGTGGGTGAGGGGATCGGGGATTGTTATAGACACTGTTTATTTTCTGTGAGTGAGGGGTTCGGGGATTGATACTGATACTGTTTATTTTCTGTGAGTGAGTGTTCGGGGTTTGTTATTGACACGGTTTATTTTCTGTGGGAGAAGTGTTGGGGATTTTTATAGACACTGTTTATATTGTGTTCGCGAGGGGATCAGGGATTGTTATTGACACTGTTTATTTTCTGTGGGTGAGGGGGTCTGTGATTGTTATTGACACTGTTTATTTTCAGTGGTGGGGGATCAGGGATTGTTATTGACACTGTTTATTTCCTGTGGGTGTGGGATCGGGGATTGTTATTGACACTGTTTATTTTCTGCGGGTGAGGGATCGGGGATTATTATTGACACTGTTTATTTTCTGTGGGTGAGGGGGGTCGGGGATTGTTATAGACACTGTTTATTTTCTGTGCGTGAGGGAGTCGGGGATTGTTATTGACTCTGTTTATTTTCTGGGGTGAGGGGTTTGACGATTTTTATTAACACTGTTTATTTTCTTTGTGTGTGGGTTCAGGGATTGTTATTGACACTGTTTATTTTCTGTGGTGAGGGGGTTGGGGATTGTTATTGGCACTGTTTATTTTCTGTGGGTGAGGGGGTTTGGGGATTGTTATTGACAATGTTTATTTTCTGTGAGCGAGGGGATCGGGGATTGTTATTGACACTGTTTATTTTCTGCGGGTGAGGGATCGGGGATTATTATTGACACTGTTTATTTTCTGTGGGTGAGAGGGGTCGGGGATTGTTATAGACACTGTTTATTTTCTGTGCGTGAGGGAGTCGGGGATTGTTATTGACTCTGTTTATTTTCTGGGGTGAGGGGTTTGACGATTTTTATTAACACTGTTTATTTTCTTTGTGTGTGGGTTCAGGGATTGTTATTGACACTGTTTATTTTCTGTGGTGAGGGGGTTGGGGATTGTTATTGGCACTGTTTATTTTCTGTGGGTGAGGGGGTTTGGGGATTGTTATTGACAATGTTTATTTTCTGTGAGCGAGGGGATCGGGGCTTGTTATTGATACTGTTTATTTTCTGTGGGTGAGGGATCAGGGACTGTTATTGACTCTGTTTATTGTCTCTGGGTGGGGGAATGCGGATTGTTATTGACACTGTTTATTTTCTGTGGGTGAGGGATAGGGGATAGTTATTGACATTGTTTATTTTCTGTCTGTGTGGGGGTCAGTAAATCTCATTGACTGTTTATTTTCTCTCTGTGAGGTGGTCGGGGATTGTTATTGACACTGTTTATTGTCTGTGGGTGAGAGGGTCGGGGATTGTTATAGACATTGTTTATTTTCTGTGGGAGAGGGGGTTGGGGATTTTTATTGACACTTTTATTTTCTGTGGGTGAGGGGATCGGGGATTGTTATTGATACTGTTTATTTTCTGTGGGTGAGGGATCAGGGACTGTTATTGACTCTGTTTATTGTCTCTGGGTGAGGGATCGGGGATTGTTATTGACTCTGTTTATTTTCTGTGGGTGAGGGATCGGGGATTGTTATTGACATTGTTTATTTTTTTGTCTGTGTGGGGGTCAGGAAATGTCATTGACTGTTTACTTTCTCTCTGTGAGGTGGTCGGGGATTGTTATTGACACTTTTATTTTCTGTGGGTGAGGGATCGGGGATTGTTATTGACACTGTTTATTTTCTGTGGGTGAGGGATAGGGGACTGTTATTGACTCTGTTTATTTTCTGTGGGTGAGGGATCGGGGAGTTGTATTGACATTGTTTATTTTTTTGCCTGTGTGGGGGTCAGGAAATGTCATTGACTGTTTACTTTCTCTCTGTGAGGTGGTCGGGGATTGTTATTGACCCTGTTTATTTCCTGTGGGTGAGGGGTTCGGGGACTGTTATTGACGCTATTTATTTTCTGTGTGTGAGCGGGTCGGGGACTGTTATTGACGCTGTTTATTTTCTGTCGTTGAGGGGATCGGGGATTGTTATTGACAATATTTATTTTCTGTGTGTGAGCGGGTCGGGGATTGTTATTGAAACGGTTCTTTTCTTATGGGTGAGGGGATCAGGGATATGTTATTGACACTCTATTTTCTGTGTGTGAGCGGGTCGTGGATTGTCATTGACACTGTTTATTTTCTGTGTGTTTGGGGGACGGAGATTGTTATAGACACTGCTTATTTTCTGTGGGTGAGGGGGTCGGGGATTGTTACTGATACTGTTTATTTTCTGTGGGTGAGGCTTCAGGGATTGTTATTCACACTGTTTCTTTTCTGTGGGTGAGGGATCGGGGATTGTTATTGACACTGTTTATTTTCTGTTGGTAAGGGGTTCCGGGACTGTTATTAACACTATTTATTTGCGTGAGGGGGGTCGGGGATTGTTATTGACACCGTTTATATTCTGTGGGCGAAGGATCGGGCATTTTAATGACACTGTTTAATTTCTGTGGCTGAGGGGTCCGGGGATTGTTATTGACTCTGTTTATTTTCTGTGGGTGAGGGGGTCGTGGATTGTTATTGACGCTATTTATTTTCTGTGTGTGAGCGGGTCGGGGACTGTTATTGACACTGTTTATTTTCTGTCGTTGAGGGGATCGGGGATTGTTATTGGCACGGGTTATTTTCTGTGCTTGATGAGGTCGAGGATTGTTATTGACACTTTATTTTCTGTGGGTGAGGGGTTTGAGGATTATTATTGACAATGTTTATTTTCTGTGGGTGAGAGATTGGGGATTGTTATTGACACTGTTTATTTTCTGTGGGTGAGGGGTTTCTGGATTGTTATTGACACTGTTTGTTTACTGTGGGTGAGGGAGTCGGGGATTGTTATTGACACTGTTTGTTTTCTCTTTGTAAGGGGGTCGGGGATTGTTATTGACACTGAATATTTTCTGTGGGTGAGAGATCGGGGATTGTTATTGACACTGTTTATTTTCTGTGGGTGAGGGGATCCGGGATTGTTTTTGACACTGTTTATTTTCTGAGGCTGAGTGGTTCAGGGATTGTTATTGACATTGTTTATTTTCTGTGCTTGATAGGGTCGGGGATTGTTATTGACACTGTTTATTTTCTGTGGGTGAGGGGTTTGGGGATTGTTATTGACACTGTTTATTTACTGTGGGTGAGGGGGTCGGTGATTGTTATTGACTCTGTTTATTTTCCGTGCTTGATGGGGTCGGGGATTGTTATTGACACTGTTTATTTTCTGTGGTTGAGGGATCGGGGGATTGTTATTGACACTGTTTATTTTGTGTGGGTGAGGGGTTTGGGGATTGTTATTGTCAATGTTTATTTTCTGTGGGTGAGGGGTCGGGGATTGTTATTGACACTGCTTATTTTCTGCGGGTGAGGGATCGGGGACTGTTATTGACTCTGTTTATTTTCTCTGGGTGGGGGATCGGGGATTGCTATTGACACTATTTATTATCTGTGGGTGAGGGGATCGGGGATTGTTATTGTCAATGTTTATTTTCTGTGGGTGAGGGGTCGGGGATTGTTATTGACACTGCTTATTTTCTGCGGGTGAGGGATCGGGGACTGTTATTGACTCTGTTTATTTTCTCTGGGTGGGGGATCGGGGATTGTTATTGACATTGTTTATTTTCTGTCTGTGTGGGGGTCAGGAAATGTCATTGACTGTTTATTTTCTCTCTGTGAGGTGGTCGGGGATTGTTATTGACACTGTTTATTGTCTGTGTGTGAGAGGGTCGGGGATTGTTATAGACACTGTTTATTTTCTGTGGGTGAAGTTGTTGGGGATTGTTATTCCCACTTTTATTTTCTGTGGGTGAGAGGATCGGGGATTGTTATTTACACTGTTTATTTCCTGTGGGTGAGGGGTTTGACGATTCTTATTGACACTGTTTATTTTCTGTGCGTGAGGGTTAGGGGATTGTTATTGAGACTTTTTATTTTCTGTGGGTTTGCGATTCCGGGATTGTAATTGACATTGTTTATTTTCTGTGAGTGAGGGGATTAAGGATTGTTATTGACACTGTTTATTTTCTGTGCGTTGGGGATCGGGGATTGTTATTAACACTGTTTATTTTCTGTGCGTGACGGCGTCGGGGATTGTTATTGACACTGCTTATTTTCACTGGGTGAGGGGTTCAGGGATTGTTTTTGACTGTGTCTATTTTCTGTAGGTGAGAGGTTTGGGGGTTGTTATTGACACTGTTTATTTTCTGTGCGTGAGGGAGTCGAGGATTGTTATTGACTCTGTTTATTTTCTGTGGTGAGGGGGTTGGGGATTGTTATTGACACTGTTTATTTCCTCTGGGTGAGGGGGTTCATAATTGTTATTGACACTGTTTATTTTCTGTGGGTGAGGGGATTTGGGATTGTTATTGACACTGTTTATTGTCTGTGGGTGAGAGGGTCGGGGATTGTTATAGACATTGTTTATTTTCTGTGGGAGAGGGGGTTGGGGATTGTTATTGATACTTTTATTTTCTGTGGGTGAGGGGATCGGGGATTGTTATTGACACTGTTCATTTCCTGAGGGTGAGGGGTTTGACGATTGTTATTGACACTCTTTATTTTCTGTGGGTGAGGGATCAGCAATTGTTATTGATTCTGTATCTATTCTGTGTGTGAGGGTTCGGGTACTGTTATTGAGAATGTTTATTTTCTGTGGGTGAGGGGGTGGGGGATTGTTATTGACACTGTTTATTTTCTGTGGGTGAGTGATCGGGGATTGTTATTGACACTGTTTATTTCCTGTGACTGAGGGGGTCGGGGATTGTTATAGACACTGTTTATTTACTGTGGATGAAGGGATCGGGGATTGTTACTGATTCTGTATCTATTCTGTGTGTGAGGGTTCGGGTACTGTTATTGACACTGTTTATTTTCTGTGGGTGAGGGATCGGGGATTGTTATTGACACAGTTTATTTTCTGTGGGTGAGTGGTTCAGGGATTGTTACTGACATTGTTTATTTTCTGTGCTTGATGGGGTCAGGGATTGTTATTGACACTGTTTATTTTCTGTGCGTGAGGGAGTCGAGGATTGTTATTGACTCTGTTTATTTTCTGTGGTGAGGGGGTTGGGGATTGTTATTGACACTGTTTATTTTCTGTGGGTGAGGGGATTTGGGATTGTTATTGACACTGTTTATTGTCTGTGGGTGAGAGGGTCGGGGATTGTTATAGACATTGTTTATTTTCTGTGGGAGAGGGGGTTGGGGATTGTTATTGATACTTTTATTTTCTGTGGGTGAGGGGATCGGGGATTGTTATTGACACTGTTCATTTCCTGAGGGTGAGGGGTTTGACGATTGTTATTGACACTCTTTATTTTCTGTGGGTGAGGGATCAGCAATTGTTATTGATTCTGTATCTATTCTGTGTGTGAGGGTTCGGGTACTGTTATTGAGAATGTTTATTTTCTGTGGGTGAGGGGGTGGGGGATTGTTATTGACACTGTTTATTTTCTGTGGGTGAGTGATCGGGGATTGTTATTGACACTGTTTATTTCCTGTGACTGAGGGGGTCGGGGATTGTTATAGACACTGTTTATTCACTGTGGATGAAGGGATCGGGGATTGTTACTGATTCTGTATCTATTCTGTGTGTGAGGGTTCGGGTACTGTTATTGACACTGTTTATTTTCCGTGGGTGAGGGATCGGGGATTGTTATTGACACAGTTTATTTTCTGTGGGTGAGTGGTTCAGGGATTGTTACTGACATTGTTTATTTTCTGTGCTTGATGGGGTCAGGGATTGTTATTGACACTGTTTATTGTCTGTGGGTGAGAGGGTCGGGGATTGTTATAGACATTGTTTATTTTCTGTGGGAGAGGGGGTTGGGGATTGTTATTGATACTTTTATTTTCTGTGGGTGAGGGGATCGGGGATTGTTATTGACACTGTTCATTTCCTGAGGGTGAGGGGTTTGACGATTGTTATTGACACTCTTTATTTTCTGTGGGTGAGGGATCAGCAATTGTTATTGATTCTGTATCTATTCTGTGTGTGAGGGTTCGGGTACTGTTATTGAGAATGTTTATTTTCTGTGGGTGAGGGGGTGGGGGATTGTTATTGACACTGTTTATTTTCTGTGGGTGAGTGATCGGGGATTGTTATTGACACTGTTTATTTCCTGTGACTGAGGGGGTCGGGGATTGTTATAGACACTGTTTATTTACTGTGGATGAAGGGATCGGGGATTGTTACTGATTCTGTATCTATTCTGTGTGTGAGGGTTCGGGTACTGTTATTGACACTGTTTATTTTCTGTGGCTGAGGGATCGGGGATTGTTATTGACACAGTTTATTTTCTGTGGGTGAGTGGTTCAGGGATTGTTACTGACATTGTTTATTTTCTGTGCTTGATGGGGTCAGGGATTGTTATAGACACTGTTTATTTTCTGTGGGTGAGGGGGTCGGGGATTGTTATTGACATTGTTTATTTTCTGTGCTTGATGGGGTCGGGGATTGTTATTGACACTGTTTATTTTCTGTGGGTGAGGGATCGGGGATTGATATTGACACTGTTTATTTTCTGTGTGTGAGGGTTCGGGGGTTGTTATTGACAATGTTTATTTTCTGTGGGTGAGGGGATTGGGGATTGTTATGGACACTGTTTATTTTCTGTGGGTGAGGGGTTCGGGGATTGATACTGATACTGTTTATTTTCTGTGAGTGAGGGTTCGGGGTTTGTTATTGACACTGTTTATTTTCTGTTGGCGAGGGGATCTGGGATTGTTATTGACACTGTTTATTTTCTGTGGGTGAGCGATTCAGCAATTGTAATTGACACTGTTTCTTTTCTGTGTGTGAAGGGGTCGTGGATTGTTATAGACACTGTTTATTTTCTGTGGGTGAGGGTGTCAGTGATTGTTATTGACACTGTTTATTTTCTGTTGGTAAGGAGGTCGGGGTGGTTATTGACACTATTTATTTTCTGTGGGTGAGGGGGTCGGGGATTGTTATTCAAACAGTTTATTTTCTGTGGGTGAGAGATTGAGGATTGTTATAGACACTGTTTATTTTCTGTGTGTGTGGGGGTCAGGAAACGTCTCTGATTGTTTATTTTCTGTGTGTGAGGGGGTCGGGGATTTTTATTGACACTGTTTATTTTCTGTGGGTGGGGGGTTTGAGGATTGTTATTGACCCTGTTTATTTACTGTGGGTGAGGGGATCGTGGATTGTTATTGACACTGTTTATTTTCCGTGCTTGATGGGGTCGGGGATTGTTATTGACACTGTTTATTTTCTGTGGATGAGGGATCGGGGATTGTTATTGACACTGTTTATTTTTTGTTGGTGAGGGGTTTGTGGATTGTTATTGACAATGTTTATTTTCTCTGTGTGAGGGGGTCGTGGATTGTAATTGATACTGTTTATTTTCTGTGGTTGAGTGGTTGAGGGATTCTTATTGACATTGTTTATTTTCTGTGTCTGATGGGATCGGGGATTGTTATTGACATTGTTTATTTTCTGTCTGTGTGGGGTCAGGAAATCTCATTGACTGTTTATTTTCTCTCTGTGAGGTGGTCGGGGATTGTTATTGACACTGTTTATTGTCTGTGGGTGAGAGGGTCGGGGATTGTTATAGACATTTTTTATTTTCTGTGGGTAAGGTGGTTGGGGATTGTTATTGACTCTGTTTATTTTCTGGGGTGAGGGGTTTGACGATTGTTATTAACACTGTTCATTTTCTGTGTTTGTGGGTTCAGGGATTGTTATTGACTCTGTTTATTTTCTGGGGTGAGGGGATTGATGATTGTTATTAACACTGTTTATTTTCTGTGGGTGAGGGATCAGGGACTGTTATTGACTCTGTTTATTGTCTCTGGGTTGGGTATCAGGGATTGTTATTGACACTGCTTATTTTCTGTGGGTGAGGGATAGGGGACTGTTATTGACTCTGTTTATTATCTGTGGATGAGGGATCGGGGATTGTTATTGACATTGTTTATTTTTTTGTCTTTGTGGGGGTCAGGAAATGTCATTGACTGTTTATTTTCTCTCTGTGAGGTGGTCGGGGATTGTTATTGACACTGTTTATTTTCTGTGGGGTGAGTGATCGGGGATTGTTATTGACACTGTTTATTGTCTGTGGGTGAGAGGGTCAGGGATTGTTATTGACACTGTTTATTGTCTGTGGGTGAGAGGGTCGGGGATTGTTATAGACATTTTTTATTTTCTGTGGGATAGGCGTTGGGGATTGTTATTGACACTTTTATTTTCTGTGGGTGAGGGGATCGGGGATTGTTATTGACACTGCATATTCTCTCTGGATGAGGGGGGTCGGGGATTGTTATTGACAGTGTTTATTTTCTGTGGGTGAGGGATCGGTGATTGTTATTGACACTGTTTATTTTCTGTGGGTGAGTGGTTCAGGGATTGTTTTTGACACTGTTTATTTTCTGTAGGTGAGAGGTTTGGGTGTTGTTATTGACGCTGTTTATTTTCTGTGGGTGAGGGGGACAGAGTTTGTTATTGACATTGTCTATTTTCTGTGCTTGATGGGGTCGGGGATTGTTATTTACACTGTTTATTTTCTGTGGGTGAAGAGGTCGGGGATTGTTATTGACACTGTTTATTTTCTGTGCTTGATGGGGTTGGGGATTGTTATTGACACATTATTTTCTGTGGGTGAGGGATCGGTGATTGTTATTGACATTGTTTATTTTCTTTGGGTGAGGGATCAGGGATTGTTATTGACAATGTTTATTTTCTATGGGTGAGGGGGTTGACAATTGTTATTGACACTGTTTTTTTCTGTGGGTGAGGGGATTTGGGATTGTTATTGACACCGTTTATTTTCTGTGGGTGAGGGGGTTTGGGGATTGTTATTGACAATGTTTATTTTCTGTGTGTGAGGGGATCGGGGATTGTTATTGATACTGTTTATTTTCTGTGGGTGAGGGATCAGAGGATTGTTATTGACACTGTTTATTGTCTCTGGGTGGGGGATCGGGGACTGTTATTGACTCTGTTTATTTTCTGTGGGTGAGGTATCGGGGATTGTTATTGACATTGTTTATTTTTTTGTCTGTGTGGGGGTCAGGAAATGTCATTGACTGTTTATTTTCTCTCTGTGAGGTGGTCGGGGATTGTTATTGACACTGTTTATTGGCTGTGGGTGAGAGGGTCTGGGATTGTTATAGACATTGTTTATTTTCTGTGGGAGAGGGGGTTGGGGATTGTTAATGACACTTTTATTTTCTGTGGTGAGGGGATCGGGGATTTTAATTGACACTGTTTATTTTCTGTGGGTGAGGGGTTCGGGGATTGTTATTGACTCTGTTTATTTTCTGTGGGTGAGGGGTTCGGGGATTGTTATTGACACTGTTTATTTTCTGTGGGTGAGAGATTGGGGATTGTTATAGATACTGTTTATTTTCTGTGCGTGTGGGGGTCAGGAAATGTCATTGATTGTTTAGTTTCTGTGTGTGAGGGGGTCGGGGATTGTTATTGACACTGTTTATTTTCTGTGGGTGAGGGGTTTGAGGATTGTTATTGACACTGTTTATTTACTGTGGGTGAGGGGGTCGTGGATTGTTATTGACACTGTTTATTTTCTGTGCTTGATGGGTCGGGGATTGTTATTGACACTGCTTATTTTCTGTGGATGAGGGATCGGGGATTGTTATTGACACTGTTTATTTTCTGTTGGTGAGGGGTTTGTGGATTGTTATTGACAATGTTTATTTTCTGTGTGTGAGGGGATCGGGGATTGTTATTGATACTGTTTATTTTCTGTGGGTGAGGGATCGGGGACTGTTATTGACTGTTTATTTCTCTGGGTCGGGGATCGGGGATTGTTATTGACACTGTTTATTATCTGTGTTTGAGGGATAGGGGGCTGTTATTGACTCTGTTTCTTTTCTGTTGGTGAGGGATCGGGGATTGTTATTGACATTGTCTATTTTATGTCTGTGTGGGGGTCAGGAAATGTCATTGACTGTTTATTTTTCTCTCTGTGAGGTGGTCGGGATTTATTATTGACACTGTTTATTGTCTGTGGGTGAGAGGGTCGGGGATTGTTATAGACATTGTTTATTTTCTGTGGGTACGGTGGTTGGGGATTGTTATTCACACTGTTTATTTCCTGAGGGTGAGGGGCTTGACGACTGTTATTGACACACTTTAATTTCTGTGGGTGAGGGATCAGCGATTTTTATTGACTCTGTTTATTTTCTGTGGGTCAGGGGTTCGCGGATTTTTATTGACACTGTTTATTTTCTGTGCATGAGGGGTTCGGGGATTGTTATTGACTCTGTTTATTTTCTGTGGGTGAGGGGGTCGTGGATTGTATTTGATACAATTTATTTTCTGTGTGAGGGTTGGGGGATTGTTATTGACACTGTTTATTTTCTGTGGGTGAGGGTTAGGGGATTGTTATTGACACTGTTTATTTTCTGTGGGTTAGCGATTCAGGGATTGTAATTGACATTGTTTATTTTCTGTGAGTGAGGGGATTAAGGATTGTTATTGACATTCTTTATTTCTGTGTGTTGGGGATCGGGGATTGTTATTAACACTGTTTATTTTCTGTGCGTGAGGGGGTCGGGGATTGTTATTGACACTGCTTATTTTCACAGGGTGAGGTGTTCGGGGATTATTTTTGACTGTGTCTATTTTCTGTAGGTGAGAGGTTTGGGGGTTGTTATTGACACTGTTTATTTACTCTGGGTGAGGGGGACGGGGTTTGTTATTGACAGTGTTTATTTTCTGTGGGTGAGGGATCGGTGATTGTTACTGAGATTGTTTATTTTCTGTGGGTGAGGGATCGGGGATTGTTATTGACACTGTTTATTTTCTGTGGGTGAGTGGTTCAGGGATTGTTATTGACATTGTTTATTTTCTGTGCTTGATTGGGTCGGGGATTGTCATTGACACTGTTTATTTGCTGAGCGTGAGGGGGTCGGGGATTGTTATTGACACGGGTTATTTTCTGTGCTTGATGAGGTCGAGGATTGTTATTGACACTTTATTTTCTGTGGGTGAGGGGTTTGAGGATTATTATTGACAATGTTTATTTTCTGTGGGTGAGAGATTGGGGATTGTTATTGACACTGTTTATTTTCTGTGGGTGAGGGGTTTTTGGATTGTTATTGACAGTTTGTTTAATGTGGGTGAGGGAGTCGGGGATTGTTATTGACACTGAATATTTTCTGTGGGTGAGAGATCGGGGATTGTTATTGACACTTTATTGTCTGCGGGTGAGAGGGTCGGGGATTGTTATTGACACTGTTTATTTCCTGCGGGTGAGGGGTTTGACGATTGTTATTGACACTTTTATTTTCTGTCGGTGAGGGGATCGGGGATTGTTATTGACACTCTTTATTTCCTGAGCGTGAGGGTTTGACGATTGTTATTGACACTGTTTATTTTCTGTGGATGAGGGATTAGCGATTGTTACTAACTCTGTTATTTTCTGTGGGTGAGGGATCGGGTATTGTTATTGACACTTTATTTTCTGTGGGTGAGCGATTCAGGGATTGTAATTGACACTGTTTATTTTCTGTGTGTGAGGGGATTCGGGATTGTTATTGACACTGCATATTTTCTGTGGGTGAGGAGGTCGGGGATTTTATTGACACTGTTTATTTTCTGTGCGTGAGGGATCGGGGATTATTATTGACACTGTTTATTTTCTGTAGGTGAGGGATCGGGGATTGTTATTGACACTGTTTATTTTCTGTGGGTGAGGGTTAGGGGACTGTTATTGACACTTTATTTTCTGTGGGTGAGGGGTTCGGGGATTGTTATGAACTCTGTTTATTTTCTGTGGGTGTGGGGGTCGTGGATTGTTATAGACACTGTTTATTTTCTGTGAGTGAGGGTTCGGGGATTGTTATTGACACAGTTTATTTTCTGTGGGTGAGGGGTTCGGGGATTGCTTTTGACACTGTTTATTTTCAGTAGGTGAGAGGTTTGGGGGGTGTTATTGACACTGTTGATTTTCTGTGGGTGAGGGGGGCCGGGTTTGTTATTGACACTGTTTATTTTCTGTGGGTGAGGGGGTCGCGGATTGTTATAGACACTGTTTATTTTCTGTGTGTGAGGGGTTTCGGGGATTGCTATACACACTGTTTATTTTCTGTGAGTGAGGGTTCGGGGATTGTTATTGACACTTTAATTTCTATGGGTGAGGGGTTCGGGGATTGTTATAGACACTGTTTATTTTCTATGGGTGAGGGGTTCGGGGATTGTTATTGCTACTGTTTATTTTCTGTGTGTGATAGAGTGAGGAAATATCATTCACTGCCTATTTTCTGTGTGTGAGGGGGTCGGGGATTGTTATTGATACCGTTTATTTTCTGTGGGTGAAGGATCGGGGATTGTTATTGACACTGTTCATTTTCTGTGGGTGGGGGATCAGGGATTGTTATAGAGACTGTTTATCTTCAGTGGGTGAGGGTTCGGGGATTTGTATTGACACTGTTTATTTTCTGTGAGTGGGGGTCGGGGATTGTTATTGACACTGTTTATTTTCTCTGGGTGAGGGGTACAGGGATTGTTATTGACACTGTTTATTTTTTGTGGGCGAGTGTGTCGGGGATTGTTATAGACACTGTTTATTTTCTGGGGGTGAGGGGTTCGGCGATCGTTACTGATGCTGTTTATTTTCTGTGGGTGAGGCTTCAGAGATTTTTATTGACACTTTATTTTCTGTGGGTGACGGATCGGGTATTGTTATTGACACTGTTTATTTTCTGTGGGTGAGGGATCGGGGATTGTTATTGTCACTGTTTATTTTCTGTGGGTGAGGGGTACGGGGATTGTTATTGACACTGTTTATTTTCTGTGGGTGAGGGGTACGGGGATTGTTATTGACTCTGTTTATTTTCTCTTGGTGAGGGGATCGTGGATTGTTATAGAGACTGTTTATTTTCAGTGGGTGAGGGGGTCAGGGATTGTTATTGACACTGTTTATTTTCTGTGGGTGCGGGGGTTGGGGATTGTTACTGATACTGTTTATTTTCTCAGGGTGAGGCTTCAGAGATTGTTATTGACACGGTTTATTTTCTGTGGTGAGGGTTAGGGGACTGTTATTGACACTTTATTTTCTGTGGGTGAGGGGTTCGGGGATTGTTATGGACTCTGTTTATTTTCTGTGGGTGTGGGGGTCGTGGATTGTTATAGACACTGTTTATTTTCTGTGAGTGAGGGTTCGGGGATTGTTATTGACACAGTTTATTTTCTGTGGGTGAGGGGTTCGGGGATTGCTTTTGACACTGTTTATTTTCAGTAGGTGAGAGGTTTGGGGGGTGTTATTGACACTGTTGATTTTCTGTGGGTGAGGGGGGCCGGGTTTGTTATTGACACTGTTTATTTTCTGTGGGTGAGGGGGTCGCGGATTGTTATAGACACTGTTTATTTTCTGTGTGTGAGGGGTTTCGGGGATTGCTATACACACTGTTTATTTTCTGTGAGTGAGGGTTCGGGGATTGTTATTGACACTTTAATTTCTATGGGTGAGGGGTTCGGGGATTGTTATAGACACTGTTTATTTTCTATGGGTGAGGGGTTCGGGGATTGTTATTGCTACTGTTTATTTTCTGTGTGTGATAGAGTGAGGAAATATCATTCACTGCCTATTTTCTGTGTGTGAAGGGGTCGGGGATTGTTATTGATACCGTTTATTTTCTGTGGGTGAAGGATCGGGGATTGTTATTGACACTGTTCATTTTCTGTGGGTGGGGGATCAGGGATTGTTATAGAGACTGTTTATCTTCAGTGGGTGAGGGTTCGGGGATTTGTATTGACACTGTTTATTTTCTGTGAGTGGGGGTCGGGGATTGTTATTGACACTGTTTATTTTCTCTGGGTGAGGGGTACAGGGATTGTTATTGACACTGTTTATTTTTTGTGGGCGAGTGTGTCGGGGATTGTTATAGACACTGTTTATTTTCTGGGGGTGAGGGGTTCGGCGATCGTTACTGATGCTGTTTATTTTCTGTGGGTGAGGCTTCAGAGATTTTTATTGACACTTTATTTTCTGTGGGTGACGGATCGGGTATTGTTATTGACACTGTTTATTTTCTGTGGGTGAGGGATCGGGGATTGTTATTGACACTGTTTATTTTCTGTGGGTGAGGGGTACGGGGATTGTTATTGACACTGTTTATTTTCTGTGGGTGAGGGGTACGGGGATTGTTATTGACTCTGTTTATTTTCTCTTGGTGAGGGGATCGTGGATTGTTATAGAGACTGTTTATTTTCAGTGGGTGAGGGGGTCAGGGATTGTTATTGACACTGTTTATTTTCTGTGGGTGCGGGGGTTGGGGATTGTTACTGATACTGTTTATTTTCTCAGGGTGAGGCTTCAGAGATTGTTATTGACACGGTTTATTTTCTGTGGTGAGGGATCGGGGATTGTTATTGACAGTGTTTATTTTCTGCGGGTAAGGGGTTCCATGATTGTTATTGACACTATTTATTTTCTGTGCGTGAGGGGGGTCGGGGATTGTAATTGACTCTGTTTATTTTCTGTGGTGAGGGATCGGGAATTGTTATTGACACTGTTTATTTTCTGTGCTTGATGGGGTCAGGGATTGTTATAGACACTGTTTATTTTCTGTGGGTGAGGGGGTCGGGGATTGTTATTGATACTGTTTATTTTCTGTGTGTGAGGGTGAGGGGGTTGTTATTGACTCTGTTTATTGTCTGTGGGTGAGGGGTCGGGGATTGTTGTTCAAACTGTTCATTTCCTGTGGCTGCGGGTGTGATTAATTGTTATTGACACTGTTTATTTTCTGTTGGTAAGGGGGTCGGGGAAGTTATTGACATTGTTTATTTTCTGTGGGTGAGAGGGTCGGGGATTGTTATTGACACTGTTTATTTTCTGCGAGTGAGGAATCTGGTATTG
>NW_027275138.1:0-67223 GCF_030028105.1 Mobula birostris
AAACAACTTAGATTAACTTCCCACATGATTCTGAGATGTCTGAAAGTTGTTTCATACTTGTGCACATCAAGACAAAAAAGTTGTTTTCTCAGTGCATGCAATGCTTTTACAATACAAATAGTATACATTTCAATTTTACACCAAAGCACTTACTGCAAACCTAATGGAAACACCTTAGGTTAACTTTCCACATGATTATGAGTAGTTTGAAACTTGTTTCTTGGCTGTACACATCAACAGAAAAAAGATGTTATCTCACTGCATGCAATGCTTAGACAATACAAATAGTATACATTTCAATTTTACACCAAAGCCCTTACTGCAAACCTAATGGAAATAACTTAGATGAACTTCCCACATGATTCTGAGATGTCTGAAAGTTGTTTCATAACTGTGCACATAGAGACAAAAAAGTTGATTTCACAGTGAATAGAATGCTTTGACATAAAAGTAGTATACTTTTCAATTTTACACCAAAGTACTTACTGCAAACCTAATGGAAACACCATAGGTTAACTTTCCACATGATTATGAGTAGTTTGAAAGTTGTTTCATGGCTGTACACATCAACAGTAAAAAGTTGTTATCTCAGTGCATGCAATGCTTAGACAATACAAATAGTATACATTTCAATTTTACACCAAAGCACTTACTGCAAACCTAAAGGAAACAACTTAGATTAATTTCCCACATGATTCTGAGGTCTGAAACTTGTTTCATACCTGTGCACATCAAGACAAAAAAGTTGTTTTCTCAGTGCATGCAATGCTTTTACAATACAAATAGTATACATTTCAATTTTACACCAGAGCACTTAATGCAAACCTAATGGAAACACCATAGGTTAACTTTCCACATGATTATGAGTAGTTTGAAAGTTGTTTCACGGCTGTACACATCAACACAAAAAAGTTGTTATCTCAGTGCATGCAATGCTTAGACAATACAAATAGTATACATTTCAATTTTACACCAAAGTACTTACGTCAAACCTGTTGGAAACACTTTAGGTTAATATCCCACATGATTCTGAGATGTCTGAAAGTTGTTTCATACCTGTGCACATAGAGACAAAAAAGTTGATTTCACAGTGAATAGAATGCTTTGACATATAAGTAGTATACATTTCGATTATACTCAAAAGTCCTGACTGCAAACCTAATGCAAACACATTTGGTTAACTTCCCAGATGAGTATGACTAGCTTTAAAGTTGTTTCATGCCTCAGTTCATCAAGACAAAAAAGTTACTTTCTCAGTACTACTATGCTCTGACATTAAGGTAATATACATTTCAATTTTACACCAAAGAACTTTCTGCAAACCTAATGGAAACAACTTAGATTAACTTCCCACATGATTCTCAGTAGTTTGAAAGTTGTTTCATGGCTGTACACATCAACACAAAAAAGTTGTTATCTCAGTGCATGCAATGCTTAGACAATACAAATAGCATACATTTCAATTTTACACCAAAGTAGTTACTGGAAACCTAATGGAAACAACTTAGATTAACTTCCCACATGATTCTGAGATGTCTGAAAGTTGTTTCATACTTGTGCACATCACGACAAAAAAGTTGTTTTCTCAGTGCATGCAATGCTTTTACAATACAAATAGTATACATTTCAATTTTACACCAAAGCACTTACTGCAAACCTAATGGAAATAACTTAGATTAACTTCCCACATGATTCTGAGATGTCTGAAACTTGTTTCATACCTGTCCACATAGAGACAAAAAAGTTGATTTCAGAGTGAATTGAATGCTTTGACATAAAAGTAGTATACATTTCAATTGTACTCAAAAGTCCTGAGTGCAAACCTAAATCAAACACATTTGGTTAACTTCCCACATGATTCTGAGATGTCTGAAAGTTGTTTCATACTTGTGCACATCAAGACAAAAAAGTTGTTTTCTCAGTGCATGCAATGCTTTTACAATACAAATAGTATACATTTCAATTTTACACCAAAGCACTTACTGCAAACCTAATGGAAACACCTTAGGTTAACTTTCCACATGATTATGAGTAGTTTGAAAGTTGTTTCTTGGCTGTACACATCAACACAAAAAAGTTGTTATCTCAGTGCATGCAATGCTTAGACAATACAAATAGTATACATTTCAATTGTACTGAAAAGTCCTGACTGCAAACCTAATGGAAACACCATAGGTTAACTTTCCACATGATTATGAGTAGCTTGAAAGTTGTTCCATGGCTGTACACATGAACACAATAAAGTTGTTATCTCAGTGCATGCAATGCTTAGACACTACAAATAGTATACATTTCAATTTTACACCAAAGCACTTACTGCAAACCTAATGGAAACACTTTAGGTTAATATCCCACATGATTCTGAGATGTCTGAAAGTTGTTTCATACCTGTGCACATAGAGACAAAAAAGTTGATTTCACAGTGAATAGAATGCTTTGACATAAAAGTAGTATACATTTCAATAGTACTCAAAAGTCCTGACTGCAAACCAAAAGCAAACACATTTGGTTAACTTCCCACATGATTATGACTAGCTTTAAAGTTGTTTCATGCCTCAGTTCATCAAGACAAAAAAGTTACTTTCTCAGTACTACTATGCTCTCACATTAAGGTAATATACATCTCAATTTTACACCAAAGTACTTACTGCAAACTAATGGAAACACCTTAGGTTAACTTCCCACATGATTATGAGTAGTTTGAAAGTTGTTTCATGGCTGTACACATCAACACAAAAAAGTTGTTATCTCAGTGCATGCAATGATTAGACAATACAAATAGTATACATTTCAATTTTACACCAAAGTAGTTACTGCAAACCTAATGGAAACAACTTAGATTAACTTCCCACATGATTCTGAGATGTCTGAAAGTTGTTTCATACTTGTGCACATCATGACAAAAAAGTTGTTTTCTCAGTGCATGCAATGCTTTTACAAAACAAATAGTATACATTTCAATTTTACACCAAAGCACTTACTGCAAAACTAATGGAAATAACTTAGATTAACTTCCCACATGATTCTGAGATGTCTGAAAGTTGTTTCATACCTGTGCACATAGAGACAAAAAAGTTGATTTCACGGTGAATAGAATGCTTTGACATAAAAGTAGTATACATTTCAATTTTACACCAAAGTACTTACTGCAAACCTAATGGAAACACCATAGGTTAACTTTCCACATGATTATGAGTAGTTTGAAAGTTGTTTCATGGCTGTACACATCAACAGTAAAAAGTTGTTATCTCAGTGCATGCAATGCTTAGACAATACAAATAGTATACATTTCAATTTTACACCAAAGCACTTACTGCAAACCTAATGGAAACAACTTAGATTAATTTCCCACATGATTCTGAGATGTCTGAAACTTGTTTCATACCTGTCCACATAGAGACAAAAAAGTTGATTTCACAGTGAATAGAATGCTTTGACATAAAAGTAGTATACATTTCAATTGTACTCAAAAGTCCTGACTGCAAACCTAAAGCAAACACATTTGGTTCACTTCCCACATGAGTATGACTAGTTTTAAAGTTGTTTCATGCCTCAGTTCATCAAGACAAAAAAGTTACTTTCTCAGTACCACTATGCTCTGACATTAAGGTAATATACATCTCAATTTTACACCAAAGTAGTTACTGCAAACCTAATGGAAACAACTTAGATTAACTTCCCACATGATTCTGAGATGTCTGAAAGTTGTTTCATACTTGTGCACATCAAGGCAAAAAAGTTGTTTTCTCAGTGCATGCAATGCTTTTACAATACAAATAGTATACATTTCAATTTTACACCAAAGCACTTACTGCAAACCTAATGGAAACACCTTAGGTTAACTTTCCACATGATTATGAGTAGTTTGAAAGTTGTTTCTTGGCTGTACACATCAACAGAAAAAAGATGTTATCTCACTGCATGCAATGCTTAGACAATACAAATAGTATACATTTCAATTTTACACCAAAGTACTTACTGCAAACCTGTTGGAAACACTTTAGGTTAACTTCCCACATGATTCTGAGATGTCTGAAAGTTGTTTCATACCTGTGCTCATAAAGACAAAAAAGTTGATTTCACAGTGAATAGAATGCTTTGGCATAAAAGTAGTATACATTTCAATTGTACTGAAAAGTCCTGACTGCAAACCTAATGGAAACACCATAGGTTAACTTTCCACATGATTATGAGTAGCTTGAAAGTTGTTCCATGGCTGTACACATGAACACAATAAAGTTGTTATCTCAGTGCATGCAATGCTTAGACAATACAAATAGTATACATTTCAATTTTACACCAAAGCACTTACTGCAAACCTAATGGAAACAACTTAGATTAACTTCCCACATGATTCTGAGTAGTTTGCAAGTTGTTTCATACTTGTGCACATCACGACAAAAAAGTTGTTTTCTCAGTGCATGCAATGCTTTTACAATACAAATAGTATACATTTCAATTTTACACCAAAGCACTTACTGCAAACCTAATGGAAACACCTTAGGTTAACTTTCCACATGATTATGAGTAGCTTGAAAGTTGTTTCTTGGCTGTACACATCAACAGAAAAAAGTTGTTATCTCAGTGCATGCAATGCTTAGACAATACAAATAGTATACATTTCAATTTTACACCAAAGCACTTACTGCAAACCTAATGGAAATAACTTAGATTAACTTCCCACATGATTCTGAGATGTCTGAAAGTTGTTTCATACCTGTGCACATAAAGACAAAAAAGTTGATTTCACAGTGAATAGAATGCTTTGGCATAAAAGTAGTATACATTTCAATTTTACTCAAAAGTCCTGACTGCAAACCAAATGGAAACACCTTAGGTTAACTTCCCACATGATTATGAGTAGTTTGAAAGTTGTTTCATTGCTGTACACATCAACTCAAAAAAGCTGTTATCTCAGTGCATGCAATGCTTAGACAATACAAATAGTATACATTTCAATTTTACACCAAAGCACTTACTGCAAACCTAATGGAAACACCTTAGGTTAACTTTCCACATTATTATGAGTAGTTTGAAAGTTGTTTCATGGCTGTACACATCAACACACAAAAGTGGTTATCTCAGTGCATGCAATGCTTAGACAATACAAATAGTATACATTTCAATTTTACACCAAAGCACTTACTGCAAACCTAATGGAAACACTTTAGGTTAACTTCCCACATGATTCTGAGATGTCTGAAACTTGTTTCATACCTGTCCACATAGAGACAAAAAAGTTGATTTCACAGTGAATAGAATGCTTTGACATAAAAGTAGTATACATTTCAATTGTACTCAAAAGTCCTGACTACAAACCTAAAGCAAACACATTTGGTTCACTTCCCACATGTGTATGACTAGCTTTAAAGTTGTTTCATGCCTCAGTTCATCAAGACAAAAAAGTTACTTTCTCAGTACTACTATGCTCTGACATTAAGGTAATATACATCTCAATTTTACACCAAAGTACTTATTGCAAACTAATGGAAACACCTTAGGTTAACTTCCCACATGATTATGGGTAGTTTGAAAGTTGTTTCATGGCTGTACACATCAACACAAAAAAGTTGTTATCTCAGTGCATGCAATGCTTAGACAATACAAATAGTATACATTTCAATTTTACACCAAAGTAGTTACTGGAAACCTAATGGAAACAACTTAGATTAACTTCCCACATGATTCTGAGATGTCTGAAAGTTGTTTCATACTTGTGCACATCACGACAAAAAAGTTGTTTTCTCAGTGCATGCAATGCTTTTACAATACAAATAGTATACATTTCAATTTTACACCAGAGCACTTAATGCAAACCTAATGGAAACACCATCGGTTAACTTTCCACATGATTATGAGTAGTTTGAAAGTTGTTTCACGGCTGTACACATCAACACAAAAAAGTTGTTATCTCAGTGCATGCAATGCTTAGACAATACAAATAGTATACATTTCAATTTTACACCAAAGTACTTACTGCAAACCTGTTGGAAACACTTTAGGTTAACTTCCCAGATGATTCTGAGATTTCTGAAAGTTGTTTCATACCTGTGCACATAAAGACAAAAAAGCTGATTTCACAGTGAATAGAATGCTTTGGCATAAAAGTAGTATACATTTCAATTGTACTGAAAAGTCCTGACTGCAAACCTAATGGAAACACCATAGGTTAACTTTCCACATGATTATGAGTAGCTTGAAAGTTGTTCCATGGCTGTACACATGAACACAACAAAGTTGTTATCTCAGTGCATGCAATGCTTAGACAATACAAATAGTATACATTTCAATTTTACACCAAAGCACTTACTGCAAACCTAATGGAAACAACTTAGATTAACTTCCCACATGATTCTGAGTAGTTTGAAAGTTGTTTCATGGCTGTACACATCAACACAAAAAAGTTGTTATCTCAGTGCATGCAATGCTTAGACAATACAAATAGTATACATTTCAATTTTACACCAAAGCACTTACTGCAAACCTAATGGAAATAACTTAGATTAACTTCCCACATGATTCTGAGATGTCTGAAAGTTGTTTCATACCTGTGCACATAAAGACAAAAAAGTTGATTTCACAGTGAATAGAATGCTTTGACATAAAAGTAGTATACATTTCAATTGTACTCAAAAGTCCTGACTACAAACTTAAAGCAAACACATTTGGTTCACTTCCCACATGAGTATGACTAGCTTTAAAGTTGTTTCATGCCTCAGTTCATCAAGACAAAAAAGTTAATTTCTCAGTACTACTATGCTCTGACATTAAGGTAATATACATCTCAATTTTACACCAAAGTACTTATTGCAAACTAATGGAAACACCTTAGGTTAACTTCCCACATGATTATGAGTAGTTTGAAAGTTGTTTCATGGCTGTACACATCAACACAAAAAAGTTGTTATCTCAGTGCATGCAATGCTTAGACAATACAAATAGTATACATTTCAATTTTACACCAAAGTAGTTACTGCAAACCTAATGGAAACAACTTAGATTAACTTCCCACATGATTCTGAGATGTCTGAAAGTTGTTTCATACTTGTGCACATCAAGACAAAAAAGTTGTTTTCTCAGTGCATGCAATGCTTTTACAATACAAATAGTATACATTTCAATTTTACACCAAAGCACTTACTGCAAACCTAATGGAAACACCTTAGGTTAACTTTCCACATGATTATGAGTAGTTTGAAAGTTGTTTCTTGGCTGTACACATCAACAGAAAAAAGATGTTATCTCACTGCATGCAATGCTTAGACAATACAAATAGTATACATTTCAATTTTACACCAAAGCCCTTACTGCAAACCTAATGGAAATAACTTAGATGAACTTCCCACATGATTCTGAGATGTCTGAAAGTTGTTTCATAACTGTGCACATAGAGACAAAAAAGTTGATTTCACAGTGAATAGAATGCTTTGACATAAAAGTAGTATACATTTCAATTTTACACCAAAGTACTTACTGCAAACCTAATGGAAACACCATAGGTTAACTTTCCACATGATTATGAGTAGTTTGAAAGTTGTTTCATGGCTGTACACATCAACAGTAAAAAGTTGTTATCTCAGTGCATGCAATGCTTAGACAATACAAATAGTATACATTTCAATTTTACACCAAAGCACTTACTGCAAACCTAATGGAAACAACTTAGATTAATTTCCCACATGATTCTGAGATGTCTGAAACTTGTTTCATACCTGTGCACATCAAGACAAAAAAGTTGTTTTCTCAGTGCATGCAATGCTTTTACAATACAAATAGTATACATTTCAATTTTACACCAGAGCACTTAATGCAAACCTAATGGAAACACCATAGGTTAACTTTCCACATGATTATGAGTAGTTTGAAAGTTGTTTCACGGCTGTACACATCAACACAAAAAAGTTGTTATCTCAGTGCATGCAATGCTTAGACAATACAAATAGTATACATTTCAATTTTACACCAAAGTACTTACTGCAAACCTGTTGGAAACACTTTAGGTTAATATCCCACATGATTCTGAGATGTCTGAAAGTTGTTTCATACCTGTGCACATAGAGACAAAAAAGTTGATTTCACAGTGAATAGAATGCTTTGACATATAAGTAGTATACATTTCGATTATACTCAAAAGTCCTGACTGCAAACCTAATGGAAACACCATAGGTTAACTTTCCACATGTTTATGAGTAGCTTGAAAGTTGTTCCATGGCTGTACACATGAACACAATAAAGTTGTTATCTCAGTGCATGCAATGCTTAGACAATACAAATAGTATACATTTCAATTTTACACCAAAGCACTTACTGCAAACCTAATGGAAACAACTTAGATTAACTTCCCACATGATTCTGAGTAGTTTGAAAGTTGTTTCATGGCTGTACACATCAACACAAAAAAGTTGTTATCTCAGTGCATGCAATGCTTAGACAATACAAATAGTATACATTTCAATTTTACACCAAAGCACTTACTGCAAACCAAATGGAAATAACTTAGATTAACTTCCCACATGATTCTGAGATGTCTGAAAGTTGTTTCATACCTGTGCACATAAAGACAAAAAAGTTGATTTCACAGTGAATAGAATGCTTTGGCATAAAAGTAGTATACATTTCAATTTTACTCAAAAGTCCTGACTGCAAACCAAATGGAAACACCTTAGGTTAACTTCCCACATGATTATGAGTAGTTTGAAAGTTGTTTCATTGCTGTACACATCAACTCAAAAAAGCTGTTATCTCAGTGCATGCAATGCTTAGACAATACAAATAGTATACATTTCAATTTTACACCAAAGCACTTACTGCAAACCTAATGGAAACACCTTAGGTTAACTTTCCACATTATAATGAGTAGTTTGAAAGTTGTTTCATGGCTGTACACATAAACACACAAAAGTGGTTATCTCAGTGCATGCAATGCTTAGACAATACATATAGTATACATTTCAATTTTACACCAAAGCACTTACTGCAAACCTAATGGAAACACTTTAGGTTAACTTCCCACATGATTCTGAGATGTCTGAAACTTGTTTCATACCTGTCCATATAGAGACAAAAAAGTTGATTTCAGAGTGAATAGAATGCTGTGACATAAAAGTAGTATACATTTCAATTGTACTCAAAAGTCCTGACTGCAAACCTAAAGCAAACACATTTGGTTAACTTCCCACATGATTATGAGTAGTTTGAAAGTTATTTCATGGCTGTACACATCAACACAAAAAAGTTGTTATCTCAGTGCATGCAATGGTTAGACAATACAAATAGTATACATTTCAATTTTACACCAAAGTAGTTACTGCAAACCTAATGGAAACAACTTAGATTAATTTCCCACATGATTCTGAGATGTCTGAAAGTTGTTTCATACTTGTGCACATCAAGACAAAAAAGTTGTTTTCTCAGTGCATGCAATGCTTTTAGAATACAAATAGTATACATTTCAATTTTCCACCAAAGCACTTACTGCAAACCTAATGGAAACAACTTAGATTAAATTCCCACATGATTCTGAGATGTCTGAAACTTGTTTCATACCTGTCAACATAGAGACAAAAAAGTTGATTTCACAGTGAATAGAATGCTTTGACATAAAAGTAGTATACATTTCAATTGTACTCAAAAGTCCTGACTACAAACCTAAAGCAAACACATTTGGTTCACTTCCCACATCTGTATGACTAGCTTTAAAGTTGTTTCATGCCTCAGTTCATCAAGACAAAAAAGTTACTTTCTCAGTACTACTATGCTCTGACATTAAGGTAATATACATCTCAATTTTACACCAAAGTACTTATTGCAAACTAATGGAAACACCTTAGGTTAACTTCCCACATGATTATGAGTAGTTTGAAAGTTGTTTCATGGCTGTACACATCAACACATAAAAGTTGTTATCTCAGTGCATGCAATGCTTAGACAATACAAATAGTATACATTTCAATTTTACACCAAAGTAGTTACTGCAAACCTAATGGAAACAACTTAGATTAACTTCCCACATGATTCTGAGATGTCTGAAAGTTGTTTCATACTTGTGCACATCAAGACAAAAAAGTTGTTTTCTCAGTGCATGCAATGCTTTTACAATACAAATAGTATACATTTCAATTTTACACCAAAGCACTTACTGCAAACCTAATGGAAACACCTTAGGTTAACTTTCCACATGATTATGAGTAGTTTGAAACTTGTTTCTTGGCTGTACACATCAACAGAAAAAAGATGTTATCTCACTGCATGCAATGCTTAGACAATACAAATAGTATACATTTCAATTTTACACCAAAGCCCTTACTGCAAACCTAATGGAAATAACTTAGATGAACTTCCCACATGATTCTGAGATGTCTGAAAGTTGTTTCATAACTGTGCACATAGAGACAAAAAAGTTGATTTCACAGTGAATAGAATGCTTTGACATAAAAGTAGTATACTTTTCAATTTTACACCAAAGTACTTACTGCAAACCTAATGGAAACACCATAGGTTAACTTTCCACATGATTATGAGTAGTTTGAAAGTTGTTTCATGGCTGTACACATCAACAGTAAAAAGTTGTTATCTCAGTGCATGCAATGCTTAGACAATACAAATAGTATACATTTCAATTTTACACCAAAGCACTTACTGCAAACCTAAAGGAAACAACTTAGATTAATTTCCCACATGATTCTGAGGTCTGAAACTTGTTTCATACCTGTGCACATCAAGACAAAAAAGTTGTTTTCTCAGTGCATGCAATGCTTTTATAATACAAATAGTATAGATTTCAATTTTACACCAGAGCACTTAATGCAAACCTAATGGAAACACCATAGGTTAACTTTCCACATGATTATGAGTAGTTTGAAAGTTGTTTCACGGCTGTACACATCAACACAAAAAAGTTGTTATCTCAGTGCATGCAATGCTTAGACAATACAAATAGTATACATTTCAATTTTACACCAAAGTACTTACGTCAAACCTGTTGGAAACACTTTAGGTTAATATCCCACATGATTCTGAGATGTCTGAAAGTTGTTTCATACCTGTGCACATAGAGACAAAAAAGTTGATTTCACAGTGAATAGAATGCTTTGACATATAAGTAGTATACATTTCGATTATACTCAAAAGTCCTGACTGCAAACCTAATGCAAACACATTTGGTTAACTTCCCAGATGAGTATGACTAGCTTTAAAGTTGTTTCATGCCTCAGTTCATCAAGACAAAAAAGTTACTTTCTCAGTACTACTATGCTCTGACATTAAGGTAATATACATTTCAATTTTACACCAAAGTAGTTACTGGAAACCTAATGGAAACAACTTAGATTAACTTCCCACATGATTCTGAGATGTCTGAAAGTTGTTTCATACTTGTGCACATCACGACAAAAAAGTTGTTTTCTCAGTGCATGCAATGCTTTTACAATACAAATAGTATACATTTCAATTTTACACCAAAGCACTTACTGCAAACCTAATGGAAATAACTTAGATTAACTTCCCACATGATTCTGAGATGTCTGAAACTTGTTTCATACCTGTCCACATAGAGACAAAAAAGTTGATTTCAGAGTGAATTGAATGCTTTGACATAAAAGTAGTATACATTTCAATTGTACTCAAATGTCCTGAGTGCAAACCTAAATCAAACACATTTGGTTAACTTCCCACATGATTCTGAGATGTCTGAAAGTTGTTTCATACTTGTGCACATCAAGACAAAAAAGTTGTTTTCTCAGTGCATGCAATGCTTTTACAATACAAATAGTATACATTTCAATTTTACACCAAAGCACTTACTGCAAACCTAATGGAAACACCTTAGGTTAACTTTCCACATGATTATGAGTAGTTTGAAAGTTGTTTCTTGGCTGTACACATCAACACAAAAAAGTTGTTATCTCAGTGCATGCAATGCTTAGACAATACAAATAGTATACATTTCAATTGTACTGAAAAGTCCTGACTGCAAACCTAATGGAAACACCATAGGTTAACTTTCCACATGATTATGAGTAGCTTGAAAGTTGTTCCATGGCTGTACACATGAACACAATAAAGTTGTTATCTCAGTGCATGCAATGCTTAGACACTACAAATAGTATACATTTCAATTTTACACCAAAGCACTTACTGCAAACCTAATGGAAACACTTTAGGTTAATATCCCACATGATTCTGAGATGTCTGAAAGTTGTTTCATACCTGTGCACATAGAGACAAAAAAGTTGATTTCACAGTGAATAGAATGCTTTGACATAAAAGTAGTATACATTTCAATAGTACTCAAAAGTCCTGACTGCAAACCAAAAGCAAACACATTTGGTTAACTTCCCACATGATTATGACTAGCTTTAAAGTTGTTTCATGCCTCAGTTCATCAAGACAAAAAAGTTACTTTCTCAGTACTACTATGCTCTCACATTAAGGTAATATACATCTCAATTTTACACCAAAGTACTTACTGCAAACTAATGGAAACACCTTAGGTTAACTTCCCACATGATTATGAGTAGTTTGAAAGTTGTTTCATGGCTGTACACATCAACACAAAAATGTTGTTATCTCAGTGCATGCAATGATTAGACAATACAAATAGTATACATTTCAATTTTACACCAAAGTAGTTACTGCAAACCTAATGGAAACAACTTAGATTAACTTCCCACATGATTCTGAGATGTCTGAAAGTTGTTTCATACTTGTGCACATCATGACAAAAAAGTTGTTTTCTCAGTGCATGCAATGCTTTTACAAAACAAATAGTATACATTTCAATTTTACACCAAAGCACTTACTGCAAACCTAATGGAAACACCTTAGGTTAACTTTCCACATGATTATGAGTAGTTTGAAAGTTGTTTCTTGGCTGTACACATCAACAGAAAAAAGTTGTTATCTCAGTGCATGCAATGCTTAGACAATACAAATAGTATACATTTCAATTTTACACCAAAGCACTTACTGCAAAACTAATGGAAATAACTTAGATTAACTTCCCACATGATTCTGAGATGTCTGAAAGTTGTTTCATACCTGTGCACATAGAGACAAAAAAGTTGATTTCACGGTGAATAGAATGCTTTGACATAAAAGTAGTATACATTTCAATTTTACACCAAAGTACTTACTGCAAACCTAATGGAAACACCATAGGTTAACTTTCCACATGATTATGAGTAGTTTGAAAGTTGTTTCATGGCTGTACACATCAACAGTAAAAAGTTGTTATCTCAGTGCATGCAATGCTTAGACAATACAAATAGTATACATTTCAATTTTACACCAAAGCACTTACTGCAAACCTAATGGAAACAACTTAGATTAATTTCCCACATGATTCTGAGATGTCTGAAACTTGTTTCATACCTGTCCACATAGAGACAAAAAAGTTGATTTCACAGTGAATAGAATGCTTTGACATAAAAGTAGTATACATTTCAATTGTACTCAAAAGTCCTGACTGCAAACCTAAAGCAAACACATTTGGTTCACTTCCCACATGAGTATGACTAGTTTTAAAGTTGTTTCATGCCTCAGTTCATCAAGACAAAAAAGTTACTTTCTCAGTACCACTATGCTCTGACATTAAGGTAATATACATCTCAATTTTACACCAAAGTAGTTACTGCAAACCTAATGGAAACAACTTAGATTAACTTCCCACATGATTCTGAGATGTCTGAAAGTTGTTTCATACTTGTGCACATCAAGGCAAAAAAGTTGTTTTCTCAGTGCATGCAATGCTTTTACAATACAAATAGTATACATTTCAATTTTACACCAAAGCACTTACTGCAAACCTAATGGAAACACCTTAGGTTAACTTTCCACATGATTATGAGTAGTTTGAAAGTTGTTTCTTGGCTGTACACATCAACAGAAAAAAGATGTTATCTCACTGCATGCAATGCTTAGACAATACAAATAGTATACATTTCAATTTTACACCAAAGTACTTACTGCAAACCTGTTGGAAACACTTTAGGTTAACTTCCCACATGATTCTGAGATGTCTGAAAGTTGTTTCATACCTGTGCTCATAAAGACAAAAAAGTTGATTTCACAGTGAATAGAATGCTTTGGCATAAAAGTAGTATACATTTCAATTGTACTGAAAAGTCCTGACTGCAAACCTAATGGAAACACCATAGGTTAACTTTCCACATGATTATGAGTAGCTTGAAAGTTGTTCCATGGCTGTACACATGAACACAATAAAGTTGTTATCTCAGTGCATGCAATGCTTAGACAATACAAATAGTATACATTTCAATTTTACACCAAAGCATTTACTCCAAACCTAATGGAAACAACTTAGATTAACTTCCCACATGATTCTGAGTAGTTTGCAAGTTGTTTCATACTTGTGCACATCACGACAAAAAAGTTGTTTTCTCAGTGCATGCAATGCTTTTACAATACAAATAGTATACATTTCAATTTTACACCAAAGCACTTACTGCAAACCTAATGGAAACACCTTAGGTTAACTTTCCACATGATTATGAGTAGCTTGAAAGTTGTTTCTTGGCTGTACACATCAACAGAAAAAAGTTGTTATCTCAGTGCATGCAATGCTTAGACAATACAAATAGTATACATTTCAATTTTACACCAAAGCACTTACTGCAAACCTAATGGAAATAACTTAGATTAACTTCCCACATGATTCTGAGATGTCTGAAAGTTGTTTCATACCTGTGCACATAAAGACAAAAAAGTTGATTTCACAGTGAATAGAATGCTTTGGCATAAAAGTAGTATACATTTCAATTTTACTCAAAAGTCCTGACTGCAAACCAAATGGAAACACCTTAGGTTAACTTCCCACATGATTATGAGTAGTTTGAAAGTTGTTTCATTGCTGTACACATCAACTCAAAAAAGCTGTTATCTCAGTGCATGCAATGCTTAGACAATACAAATAGTATACATTTCAATTTTACACCAAAGCACTTACTGCAAACCTAATGGAAACACCTTAGGTTAACTTTCCACATTATTATGAGTAGTTTGAAAGTTGTTTCATGGCTGTACACATCAACACACAAAAGTGGTTATCTCAGTGCATGCAATGCTTAGACAATACAAATAGTATACATTTCAATTTTACACCAAAGCACTTACTGCAAACCTAATGGAAACACTTTAGGTTAACTTCCCACATGATTCTGAGATGTCTGAAACTTGTTTCATACCTGTCCACATAGAGACAAAAAAGTTGATTTCACAGTGAATAGAATGCTTTGACATAAAAGTAGTATACATTTCAATTGTACTCAAAAGTCCTGACTACAAACCTAAAGCAAACACATTTGGTTCACTTCCCACATGTGTATGACTAGCTTTAAAGTTGTTTCATGCCTCAGTTCATCAAGACAAAAAAGTTACTTTCTCAGTACTACTATGCTCTGACATTAAGGTAATATACATCTCAATTTTACACCAAAGTACTTATTGCAAACTAATGGAAACACCTTAGGTTAACTTCCCACATGATTATGGGTAGTTTGAAAGTTGTTTCATGGCTGTACACATCAACACAAAAAAGTTGTTATCTCAGTGCATGCAATGCTTAGACAATACAAATAGTATGCATTTCAATTTTACACCAAAGTAGTTACTGCAAACCTAATGGAAACAACTTAGATTAACTTCCCACATGATTCTGAGATGTCTGAAAGTTGTTTCATACTTGTGCACATCAAGACAAAAAAGTTGTTTTCTCAGTGCATGCAATGCTTTTACAATACAAATAGTATGCATTTCAATTTTACACCAAAGCACTTACTGCAAACCTAATGGAAACACCTTAGGTTAACTTTCCACATGATTATGAGTAGTTTGAAAGTTGTTTCACGGCTGTACACATCAACACAAAAAAGTTGTTATCTCAGTGCATGCAATGCTTAGACAATACAAATAGTATACATTTCAATTTTACACTAAAGTACTTACTGCAAACCTGTTGGAAACACTTTAGGTTAACTTCCCAGATGATTCTGAGATGTCTGAAAGTTGTTTCATACCTGTGCACATAAAGACAAAAAAGTTGATTTCACAGTGAATAGAATGCTTTGACATAAAAGTAGTATACATTTCAATTGTACTCAAAAGTCCTGACTACAAACCTAAAGCAAACACATTTGCTTCACTTCCCACATGTGTATGACTAGCTTTAAAGTTGTTTCATGCCTCAGTTCATCAAGACAAAAAAGTTACTTTCTCAGTACTACTATGCTCTGACATTAAGGTAATATACATCTCAATTTTACACCAAAGTACTTATTGCAAACTAATGGAAACACCTTAGGTTAACTTCCCACATGATTATGAGTAGTTTGAAAGTTGTTTCATGGCTGTACACATCAACACAAAAAAGTTGTTATCTCAGTGCATGCAATGCTTAGACAATACAAATAGTATACATTTCAATTTTACACCAAAGTAGTTACTGCAAACCTAATGGAAACAACTTAGATTAACTTCCCACATGATTCTGAGATGTCTGAAAGTTGTTTCATACTTGTGCACATCAAGACAAAAAAGTTGTTTTCTCAGTGCATGCAATGCTTTTACAATACAAATAGTATACATTTCAATTTTACACCAAAGCACTTACTGCAAACCTAATGGAAACACCTTAGGTTAACTTTCCACATGATTATGAGTAGTTTGAAAGTTGTTTCTTGGCTGTACACATCAACAGAAAAAAGATGTTATCTCACTGCATGCAATGCTTAGACAATACAAATAGTATACATTTCAATTTTACACCAAAGCCCTTACTGCAAACCTAATGGAAATAACTTAGATGAACTTCCCACATGATTCTGAGATGTCTGAAAGTTGTTTCATAACTGTGCACATAGAGACAAAAAAGTTGATTTCACAGTGAATACAATGCTTTGACATAAAAGTAGTATACATTTCAATTTTACACCAAAGTACTTACTGCAAACCTAATGGAAACACCATAGGTTAACTTTCCACATGATTATGAGTAGTTTGAAAGTTGTTTCATGGCTGTACACATCAACAGTAAAAAGTTGTTATCTCAGTGCATGCAATGCTTAGACAATACAAATAGTATACATTTCGATTTTACACCAAAGCACTTACTGCAAACCTAATGGAAACAACTTAGATTAATTTCCCACATGATTCTGAGATGTCTGAAACTTGTTTCATACCTGTGCACATCAAGACAAAAAAGTTGTTTTCTCAGTGCATGCAATGCTTTTACAATACAAATAGTATACATTTCAATTTTACACCAGAGCACTTAATGCAAACCGAATGGAAACACCATAGGTTAACTTTCCACATGATTATGAGTAGTTTGAAAGTTGTTTCACGGCTGTACACATCAACACAAAAAAGTTGTTATCTCAGTGCATGCAATGCTTAGACAATACAAATAGCATACATTTCAATTTTACACCAAAGTACTTACTGCAAACCTGTTGGAAACACTTTAGGTTAATATCCCACATGATTCTGAGATGTCTGAAAGTTGTTTCATACCTGTGCACATAGAGACAAAAAAGTTGATTTCACAGTGAATAGAATGCTTTGACATATAAGTAGTATACATTTCGATTATACTCAAAAGTCCTGACTGCAAACCTAATGCAAACAGATTTGGTTAACTTCCCAGATGAGTATGACTAGCTTTAAAGTTGTTTCATGCCTCAGTTCATCAAGACAAAAAAGTTACTTTCTCAGTACTACTATGCTCTGACATTAAGGTAATATACATTTCAATTTTACACCAAAGAACTTTCTGCAAACCTAATGGAAACAACTTAGATTAACTTCCCACATGATTCTGAGTAGTTTGAAAGTTGTTTCATGGCTGTACACATCAACACAAAAAAGTTGTTATCTCAGTGCATGCAATGCTTAGACAATACAAATAGTATACATTTCAATTTTACACCAAAGTACTTACTGCAAACCTGTTGGAAACACTTTAGGTTAACTTCCCAGATGATTCTGAGATTTCTGAAAGTTGTTTCATACCTGTGCACATAAAGACAAAAAAGCTGATTTCACAGTGAATAGAATGCTTTGGCATAAAAGTAGTATACATTTCAATTGTACTGAAAAGTCCTGACTGCAAACCTAATGGAAACACCATAGGTTAACTTTCCACATGATTATGAGTAGCTTGAAAGTTGTTCCATGGCTGTACACATGAACACAACAAAGTTGTTATCTCAGTGCATGCAATGCTTAGACAATACAAATAGTATACATTTCAATTTTACACCAAAGCACTTACTGCAAACCTAATGGAAACAACTTAGATTAACTTCCCACATGATTCTGAGTAGTTTGAAAGTTGTTTCATGGCTGTACACATCAACACAAAAAAGTTGTTATCTCAGTGCATGCAATGCTTAGACAATACAAATAGTATACATTTCAATTTTACACCAAAGCACTTACTGCAAACCTAATGGAAATAACTTAGATTAACTTCCCACATGATTCTGAGATGTCTGAAAGTTGTTTCATACCTGTGCACATAAAGACAAAAAAGTTGATTTCACAGTGAATAGAATGCTTTGACATAAAAGTAGTATACATTTCAATTGTACTCAAAAGTCCTGACTACAAACTTAAAGCAAACACATTTGGTTCACTTCCCACATGAGTATGACTAGCTTTAAAGTTGTTTCATGCCTCAGTTCATCAAGACAAAAAAGTTAATTTCTCAGTACTACTATGCTCTGACATTAAGGTAATATACATCTCAATTTTACACCAAAGTACTTATTGCAAACTAATGGAAACACCTTAGGTTAACTTCCCACATGATTATGAGTAGTTTGAAAGTTGTTTCATGGCTGTACACATCAACACAAAAAAGTTGTTATCTCAGTGCATGCAATGCTTAGACAATACAAATAGTATACATTTCAATTTTACACCAAAGTAGTTACTGCAAACCTAATGGAAACAACTTAGATTAACTTCCCACATGATTCTGAGATGTCTGAAAGTTGTTTCATACTTGTGCACATCAAGACAAAAAAGTTGTTTTCTCAGTGCATGCAATGCTTTTACAATACAAATAGTATACATTTCAATTTTACACCAAAGCACTTACTGCAAACCTAATGGAAACACCTTAGGTTAACTTTCCACATGATTATGAGTAGTTTGAAAGTTGTTTCTTGGCTGTACACATCAACAGAAAAAAGATGTTATCTCACTGCATGCAATGCTTAGACAATACAAATAGTATACATTTCAATTTTACACCAAAGCCCTTACTGCAAACCTAATGGAAATAACTTAGATGAACTTCCCACATGATTCTGAGATGTCTGAAACTTGTTTCATAACTGTGCACATAGAGACAAAAAAGTTGATTTCACAGTGAATAGAATGCGTTGACATAAAAGTAGTATACATTTCAATTTTACACCAAAGTACTTACTGCAAACCTAATGGAAACACCATAGGTTAACTTTCCACATGATTATGAGTAGTTTGAAAGTTGTTTCATGGCTGTACACATCAACAGTAAAAAGTTGTTATCTCAGTGCATGTAATGCTTAGACAATACAAATAGTATACATTTCAATTTTACACCAAAGCACTTACTGCAAACCTAATGGAAACAACTTAGATTAATTTCCCACATGATTCTGAGATGTCTGAAACTTGTTTCATACCTGTGCACATCAAGACAAAAAAGTTGTTTTCTCAGTGCATGCAATGCTTTTACAATACAAATAGTATACATTTCAATTTTACACCAGAGCACTTAATGCAAACCTAATGGAAACACCATAGGTTAACTTTCCACATGATTATGAGTAGTTTGAAAGTTGTTTCACGGCTGTACACATCAACACAAAAAAGTTGTTATCTCAGTGCATGCAATGCTTAGACAATACAAATAGTATACATTTCAATTTTACACCAAAGTACTTACTGCAAACCTGTTGGAAACACTTTAGGTTAACTTCCCAGATGATTCTGAGATGTCTGAAAGTTGTTTCATACCTGTTCACATAAAGACAAAAAAGTTGATTTCACAGTGAATAGAATGCTTTGGCATAAAAGTAGTATACATTTCAATTGTACTGAAAAGTCCTGACTGCAAACCTAATGGAAACACCATAGGTTAACTTTCCACATGTTTATGAGTAGCTTGAAAGTTGTTCCATGGCTGTACACATGAACACAATAAAGTTGTTATCTCAGTGCATGCAATGCTTAGACAATACAAATAGTATACATTTCAATTTTACACCAAAGCACTTACTGCAAACCTAATGGAAACAACTTAGATTAACTTCCCACATGATTCTGAGTAGTTTGAAAGTTGTTTCATGGCTGTACACATCAACACAAAAAAGTTGTTATCTCAGTGCATGCAATGCTTAGACAATACAAATAGTATACATTTCAATTTTACACCAAAGCACTTACTGCAAACCTAATGGAAATAACTTAGATTAACTTCCCACATGATTCTGAGATGTCTGAAAGTTGTTTCATACCTGTGCACATAAAGACAAAAAAGTTGATTTCACAGTGAATAGAATGCTTTGGCATAAAAGTAGTATACATTTCAATTTTACTCAAAAGTCCTGACTGCAAACCAAATGGAAACACCTTAGGTTAACTTCCCACATGATTATGAGTAGTTTGAAAGTTGTTTCATTGCTGTACACATCAACTCAAAAAAGCTGTTATCTCAGTGCATGCAATGCTTAGACAATACAAATAGTATACATTTCAATTTTACACCAAAGCACTTACTGCAAACCTAATGGAAACACCTTAGGTTAACTTTCCACATTATAATGAGTAGTTTGAAAGTTGTTTCATGGCTGTACACATAAACACACAAAAGTGGTTATCTCAGTGCATGCAATGCTTAGACAATACATATAGTATACATTTCAATTTTACACCAAAGCACTTACTGCAAACCTAATGGAAACACTTTAGGTTAACTTCCCACATGATTCTGAGATGTCTGAAACTTGTTTCATACCTGTCCATATAGAGACAAAAAAGTTGATTTCAGAGTGAATAGAATGCTGTGACATAAAAGTAGTATACATTTCAATTGTACTCAAAAGTCCTGACTGCAAACCTAAAGCAAACACATTTGGTTAACTTCCCACATGATTATGAGTAGTTTGAAAGTTGTTTCATGGCTGTACACATCAACACAAAAAAGTTGTTATCTCAGTGCATGCAATGCTTAGACAATACAAATAGTATACATTTCAATTTTACACCAAAGTAGTTACTGCAAACCTAATGGAAACAACTTAGATTAATTTCCCACATGATTCTGAGATGTCTGAAAGTTGTTTCATACTTGTGCACATCAAGACAAAAAAGTTGTTTTCTCAGTGCATGCAATGCTTTTAGAATACAAATAGTATACATTTCAATTTTCCACCAAAGCACTTACTGCAAACCTAATGGAAACAACTTAGATTAAATTCCCACATGATTCTGAGATGTCTGAAACTTGTTTCATACCTGTCAACATAGAGACAAAAAAGTTGATTTCACAGTGAATAGAATGCTTTGACATAAAAGTAGTATACATTTCAATTGTACTCAAAAGTCCTGACTACAAACCTAAAGCAAACACATTTGGTTCACTTCCCACATCTGTATGACTAGCTTTAAAGTTGTTTCATGCCTCAGTTCATCAAGACAAAAAAGTTACTTTCTCAGTACTACTATGCTCTGACATTAAGGTAATATACATCTCAATTTTACACCAAAGTACTTATTGCAAACTAATGGAAACACCTTAGGTTAACTTCCCACATGATTATGAGTAGTTTGAAAGTTGTTTCATGGCTGTACACATCAACACATAAAAGTGGTATCTCAGTGCATGCAATGCTTAGACAATACAAATAGTATACATTTCAATTTTACACCAAAGTAGTTACTGCAAACCTAATGGAAACAACTTAGATTAACTTCCCACATGATTCTGAGATGTCTGAAAGTTGTTTCATACTTGTGCACATCAAGACAAAAAAGTTGTTTTCTCAGTGCATGCAATGCTTTTACAATACAAATAGTATACATTTCAATTTTACACCAAAGCACTTACTGCAAACCTAATGGAAACACCTTAGGTTAACTTTCCACATGATTATGAGTAGTTTGAAACTTGTTTCTTGGCTGTACACATCAACAGAAAAAAGATGTTATCTCACTGCATGCAATGCTTAGACAATACAAATAGTATACATTTCAATTTTACACCAAAGCCCTTACTGCAAACCTAATGGAAATAACTTAGATGAACTTCCCACATGATTCTGAGATGTCTGAAAGTTGTTTCATAACTGTGCACATAGAGACAAAAAAGTTGATTTCACAGTGAATAGAATGCTTTGACATAAAAGTAGTATACTTTTCAATTTTACACCAAAGTACTTACTGCAAACCTAATGGAAACACCATAGGTTAACTTTCCACATGATTATGAGTAGTTTGAAAGTTGTTTCATGGCTGTACACATCAACAGTAAAAAGTTGTTATCTCAGTGCATGCAATGCTTAGACAATACAAATAGTATACATTTCAATTTTACACCAAAGCACTTACTGCAAACCTAAAGGAAACAACTTAGATTAATTTCCCACATGATTCTGAGGTCTGAAACTTGTTTCATACCTGTGCACATCAAGACAAAAAAGTTGTTTTCTCAGTGCATGCAATGCTTTTACAATACAAATAGTATACATTTCAATTTTACACCAGAGCACTTAATGCAAACCTAATGGAAACACCATAGGTTAACTTTCCACATGATTATGAGTAGTTTGAAAGTTGTTTCACGGCTGTACACATCAACACAAAAAAGTTGTTATCTCAGTGCATGCAATGCTTAGACAATACAAATAGTATACATTTCAATTTTACACCAAAGTACTTACGTCAAACCTGTTGGAAACACTTTAGGTTAATATCCCACATGATTCTGAGATGTCTGAAAGTTGTTTCATACCTGTGCACATAGAGACAAAAAAGTTGATTTCACAGTGAATAGAATGCTTTGACATATAAGTAGTATACATTTCGATTATACTCAAAAGTCCTGACTGCAAACCTAATGCAAACACATTTGGTTAACTTCCCAGATGAGTATGACTAGCTTTAAAGTTGTTTCATGCCTCAGTTCATCAAGACAAAAAAGTTACTTTCTCAGTACTACTATGCTCTGACATTAAGGTAATATACATTTCAATTTTACACCAAAGAACTTTCTGCAAACCTAATGGAAACAACTTAGATTAACTTCCCACATGATTCTCAGTAGTTTGAAAGTTGTTTCATGGCTGTACACATCAACACAAAAAAGTTGTTATCTCAGTGCATGCAATGCTTAGACAATACAAATAGCATACATTTCAATTTTACACCAAAGTAGTTACTGGAAACCTAATGGAAACAACTTAGATTAACTTCCCACATGATTCTGAGATGTCTGAAAGTTGTTTCATACTTGTGCACATCACGACAAAAAAGTTGTTTTCTAAGTGCATGCAATGCTTTTACAATACAAATAGTATACATTTCAATTTTACACCAAAGCACTTACTGCAAACCTAATGGAAATAACTTAGATTAACTTCCCACATGATTCTGAGATGTCTGAAACTTGTTTCATACCTGTCCACATAGAGACAAAAAAGTTGATTTCAGAGTGAATTGAATGCTTTGACATAAAAGTAGTATACATTTCAATTGTACTCAAAAGTCCTGAGTGCAAACCTAAATCAAACACATTTGGTTAACTTCCCACATGATTCTGAGATGTCTGAAAGTTGTTTCATACTTGTGCACATCAAGACAAAAAAGTTGTTTTCTCAGTGCATGCAATGCTTTTACAATACAAATAGTATACATTTCAATTTTACACCAAAGCACTTACTGCAAACCTAATGGAAACACCTTAGGTTAACTTTCCACATGATTATGAGTAGTTTGAAAGTTGTTTCTTGGCTGTACACATCAACACAAAAAAGTTGTTATCTCAGTGCATGCAATGCTTAGACAATACAAATAGTATACATTTCAATTGTACTGAAAAGTCCTGACTGCAAACCTAATGGAAACACCATAGGTTAACTTTCCACATGATTATGAGTAGCTTGAAAGTTGTTCCATGGCTGTACACATGAACACAATAAAGTTGTTATCTCAGTGCATGCAATGCTTAGACACTACAAATAGTATACATTTCAATTTTACACCAAAGCACTTACTGCAAACCTAATGGAAACACTTTAGGTTAATATCCCACATGATTCTGAGATGTCTGAAAGTTGTTTCATACCTGTGCACATAGAGACAAAAAAGTTGATTTCACAGTGAATAGAATGCTTTGACATAAAAGTAGTATACATTTCAATAGTACTCAAAAGTCCTGACTGCAAACCAAAAGCAGACACATTTGGTTAACTTCCCACATGATTATGACTAGCTTTAAAGTTGTTTCATGCCTCAGTTCATCAAGACAAAAAAGTTACTTTCTCAGTACTACTATGCTCTCACATTAAGGTAATATACATCTCAATTTTACACCAAAGTACTTACTGCAAACTAATGGAAACACCTTAGGTTAACTTCCCACATGATTATGAGTAGTTTGAAAGTTGTTTCATGGCTGTACACATCAACACAAAAAAGTTGTTATCTCAGTGCATGCAATGATTAGACAATACAAATAGTATACATTTCAATTTTACACCAAAGTAGTTACTGCAAACCTAATGGAAACAACTTAGATTAACTTCCCACATGATTCTGAGATGTCTGAAAGTTGTTTCATACCTGTGCACATAGAGACAAAAAAGTTGATTTCACGGTGAATAGAATGCTTTGACATAAAAGTAGTATACATTTCAATTTTACACCAAAGTACTTACTGCAAACCTAATGGAAACACCATAGGTTAACTTTCCACATGATTATGAGTAGTTTGAAAGTTGTTTCATGGCTGTACACATCAACAGTAAAAAGTTGTTATCTCAGTGCATGCAATGCTTAGACAATACAAATAGTATACATTTCAATTTTACACCAAAGCACTTACTGCAAACCTAATGGAAACAACTTAGATTAATTTCCCACATGATTCTGAGATGTCTGAAACTTGTTTCATACCTGTCCACATAGAGACAAAAAAGTTGATTTCACAGTGAATAGAATGCTTTGACATAAAAGTAGTATACATTTCAATTGTACTCAAAAGTCCTGACTGCAAACCTAAAGCAAACACATTTGGTTCACTTCCCACATGAGTATGACTAGTTTTAAAGTTGTTTCATGCCTCAGTTCATCAAGACAAAAAAGTTACTTTCTCAGTACCACTATGCTCTGACATTAAGGTAATATACATCTCAATTTTACACCAAAGTAGTTACTGCAAACCTAATGGAAACAACTTAGATTAACTTCCCACATGATTCTGAGATGTCTGAAAGTTGTTTCATACTTGTGCACATCAAGGCAAAAAAGTTGTTTTCTCAGTGCATGCAATGCTTTTACAATACAAATAGTATACATTTCAATTTTACACCAAAGCACTTACTGCAAACCTAATGGAAACACCTTAGGTTAACTTTCCACATGATTATGAGTAGTTTGAAAGTTGTTTCTTGGCTGTACACATCAACAGAAAAAAGATGTTATCTCACTGCATGCAATGCTTAGACAATACAAATAGTATACATTTCAATTTTACACCAAAGTACTTACTGCAAACCTGTTGGAAACACTTTAGGTTAACTTCCCACATGATTCTGAGATGTCTGAAAGTTGTTTCATACCTGTGCTCATAAAGACAAAAAAGTTGATTTCACAGTGAATAGAATGCTTTGGCATAAAAGTAGTATACATTTCAATTGTACTGAAAAGTCCTGACTGCAAACCTAATGGAAACACCATAGGTTAACTTTCCACATGATTATGAGTAGCTTGAAAGTTGTTCCATGGCTGTACACATGAACACAATAAAGTTGTTATCTCAGTGCATGCAATGCTTAGACAATACAAATAGTATACATTTCAATTTTACACCAAAGCACTTACTGCAAACCTAATGGAAACAACTTAGATTAACTTCCCACATGATTCTGAGTAGTTTGCAAGTTGTTTCATACTTGTGCACATCACGACAAAAAAGTTGTTTTCTCAGTGCATGCAATGCTTTTACAATACAAATAGTATACATTTCAATTTTACACCAAAGCACTTACTGCAAACCTAATGGAAACACCTTAGGTTAACTTTCCACATGATTATGAGTAGCTTGAAAGTTGTTTCTTGGCTGTACACATCAACAGAAAAAAGTTGTTATCTCAGTGCATGCAATGCTTAGACAATACAAATAGTATACATTTCAATTTTACACCAAAGCACTTACTGCAAACCTAATGGAAATAACTTAGATTAACTTCCCACATGATTCTGAGATGTCTGAAAGTTGTTTCATACCTGTGCACATAAAGACAAAAAAGTTGATTTCACAGTGAATAGAATGCTTTGGCATAAAAGTAGTATACATTTCAATTTTACTCAAAAGTCCTGACTGCAAACCAAATGGAAACACCTTAGGTTAACTTCCCACATTATTATGAGTAGTTTGAAAGTTGTTTCATGGCTGTACACATCAACACACAAAAGTGGTTATCTCAGTGCATGCAATGCTTAGACAATACAAATAGTATACATTTCAATTTTACACCAAAGCACTTACTGCAAACCTAATGGAAACACTTTAGGTTAACTTCCCACATGATTCTGAGATGTCTGAAACTTGTTTCATACCTGTCCACATAGAGACAAAAAAGTTGATTTCACAGTGAATAGAATGCTTTGACATAAAAGTAGTATACATTTCAATTGTACTCAAAAGTCCTGACTACAAACCTAAAGCAAACACATTTGGTTCACTTCCCACATGTGTATGACTAGCTTTAAAGTTGTTTCATGCCTCAGTTCATCAAGACAAAAAAGTTACTTTCTCAGTACTACTATGCTCTGACATTAAGGTAATATACATCTCAATTTTACACCAAAGTACTTATTGCAAACTAATGGAAACACCTTAGGTTAACTTCCCACATGATTATGGGTAGTTTGAAAGTTGTTTCATGGCTGTACACATCAACACAAAAAAGTTGTTATCTCAGTGCATGCAATGCTTAGACAATACAAATAGTATACATTTCAATTTTACACCAAAGTAGTTACTGCAAACCTAATGGAAACAACTTAGATTAACTTCCCACATGATTCTGAGATGTCTGAAAGTTGTTTCATACTTGTGCACATCAAGACAAAAAAGTTGTTTTCTCAGTGCATGCAATGCTTTTACAATACAAATAGTATACATTTCAATTTTACACCAAAGCACTTACTGCAAACCTAATGGAAACACCTTAGGTTAACTTTCCACATGATTATGAGTAGTTTGAAAGTTGTTTCTTGGCTGTACACATCAACAGAAAAAAGATGTTATCTCACTGCATGCAATGCTTAGACAATACAAATAGTATACATTTCAATTTTACACCAAAGCCCTTACTGCAAAACTAATGGAAATAACTTAGATGAACTTCCCACATGATTCTGAGAAGTCTGAAAGTTGTTTCATAACTGTGCACATAGAGACAAAAAAGTTGATTTCACAGTGAATAGAATGCTTTGACATAAAAGTAGTATACATTTCAATTTTACACCAAAGTACTTACTGCAAACCTAATGGAAACACCATAGGTTAACTTTCCACATGATTATGAGTAGTTTGAAAGTTGTTTCATGGCTGTACACATCAACAGTAAAAAGTTGTTATCTCAGTGCATGCAATGCTTAGACAATACAAATAGTATACATTTCAATTTTACACCAAAGCACTTACTGCAAACCTAATGGAAACAACTTAGATCAATTTCCCACATGATTCTGAGATGTCTGAAACTTGTTTCATACCTGTGCACATCAAGACAAAAAAGTTGTTTTCTCAGTGCATGCAATGCTTTTACAATACAAATAGTATACATTTCAATTTTACACCAGAGCACTTAATGCAAACCTAATGGAAACACCATAGGTTAACTTTCCACATGATTATGAGTAGTTTGAAAGTTGTTTCACGGCTGTACACATCAACACAAAAAAGTTGTTATCTCAGTGCATGCAATGCTTAGACAATACAAATAGTATACATTTCAATTTTACACCAAAGTACTTACTGCAAACCTGTTGGAAACACTTTAGGTTAACATCCCACATGATTCTGAGATGTCTGAAAGTTGTTTCATACCTGTGCACATAGAGACAAAAAAGTTGATTTCACAGTGAATAGAATGCTTTGACATATAAGTAGTATACATTTCGATTATACTCAAAAGTCCTGACTGCAAACCTAATGCAAACACATTTGGTTAACTTCCCAGATGAGTATGACTAGCTTTAAAGTTGTTTCATGCCTCAGTTCATCAAGACAAAAAAGTTACTTTCTCAGTACTACTATGCTCTGACATTAAGGTAATATACATTTCAATTTTACACCAAAGAACTTTCTGCAAACCTAATGGAAACAACTTAGATTAACTTCCCACATGATTCTGAGTAGTTTGAAAGTTGTTTCATGGCTGTACACATCAACACAAAAAAGTTGTTATCTCAGTGCATGCAATGCTTAGACAATACAAATAGTATACATTTCAATTTTACACCAAAGTAGTTACTGGAAACCTAATGGAAACAACTTAGATTAACTTCCCACATGATTCTGAGATGTCTGAAAGTTGTTTCATACTTGTGCACATCACGACAAAAAAGTTGTTTTCTCAGTGCATGCAATGCTTTTACAATACAAATAGTATACATTTCAATTTTACACCAGAGCACTTAATGCAAACCTAATGGAAACACCATCGGTTAACTTTCCACATGATTATGAGTAGTTTGAAAGTTGTTTCACGGCTGTACACATCAACACAAAAAAGTTGTTATCTCAGTGCATGCAATGCTTAGACAATACAAATAGTATACATTTCAATTTTACACCAAAGTACTTACTGCAAACCTGTTGGAAACACTTTAGGTTAACTTCCGAGATGATTCTGAGATTTCTGAAAGTTGTTTCATACCTGTGCACATAAAGACAAAAAAGTTGATTTCACAGTGAATAGAATGCTTTGGCATAAAAGTAGTATACATTTCAATTGTACTGAAAAGTCCTGACTGCAAACCTAATGGAAACACCTTAGGTTAACTTCCCACATGATTATGAGTAGTTTGAAAGTTGTTTCATTGCTGTACACATCAACTCAAAAAAGCTGTTATCTCAGTGCATGCAATGCTTAGACAATACAAATAGTATACATTTCAATTTTACACCAAAGCACTTACTGCAAACCTAATGGAAACACCTTAGGTTAACTTTCCACATTATTATGAGTAGTTTGAAAGTTGTTTCATGGCTGTACACATCAACACACAAAAGTGGTTATCTCAGAGCATGCAATGCTTAGACAATACAAATAGTATACATTTCAATTTTACACCAAAGCACTTACTGCAAACCTAATGGAAACACTTTAGGTTAACTTCCCACATGATTCTGAGATGTCTGAAACTTGTTTCATACCTGTCCACATAGAGACAAAAAAGTTGATTTCAGAGTGAATAGAATGCTTTGACATAAAAGTAGTATACATTTCAATTGTACTCAAAAGTCCTGAGTGCAAACCTAAAGCAAACACATTTGGTTAACTTCCCACATGATTATGAGTAGTTTGAAAGTTGTTTCATGGCTGTACACATCAACACAAAAAAGTTGTTATCTCAGTGCATGCAATGCTTAGACAATACAAATAGTATACATTTCAATTTTACACCAAAGTAGTTACTGCAAACCTAATGGAAACAACTTAGATTAATTTCCCACATGATTCTGAGATGTCTGAAAGTTGTTTCATACTTGTGCACATCAAGACAAAAAAGTTGTTTTCTCAGTGCATGCAATGCTTTTACAATAAAAATAGTATACATTTCAATTTTCCACCAAAGCACTTACTGCAAACCTAATGGAAACACCTTAGGTTAACTTTCCACATGATTATGAGTAGTTTGAAAGTTGTTTCTTGGCTGTACACATCAACACAAAAAAGTTGTTATCTCAGTGCATGCAATGCTTAGACAATACAAATAGTATACATTTCAATTTTACACCAAAGCACTTACTGCAAACCTAATGGAAACAACTTAGATTAATTTCCCACATGATTCTGAGATGTCAGAAACTTGTTTCATACCTGTCCACATAGAGACAAAAAAGTTGATTTCAGAGTGAATAGAATGCTTTGACATAAAAGTAGTATACATTTGAATTGTACTCAAAAGTCCTGACTACAAACCTAAAGCAAACACATTTGGTTCACTTCCCACATGTGTATGACTAGCTTTAAAGTTGTTTCATGCCTCAGTTCATCAAGACAAAAAAGTTACTTTCTCAGTACTACTATGCTCTGACATTAAGGTAATATACATCTCAATTTTACACCAAAGTACTTATTGCAAACTAATGGAAACACCTTAGGTTAACTTCCCACATGATTATGAGTAGTTTGAAAGTTGTTTCATGGCTGTACACATCAACACAAAAAAGTTGTTATCTCAGTGCATGCAATGCTTAGACAATACAAATAGTATACATTTCAATTTTACACCAAAGTACTTACTGCAAACCTGTTGGAAACACTTTAGGTTAATATCCCACATGATTCTGAGATGTCTGAAAGTTGTTTCATACCTGTGCACATAGAGACAAAAAAGTTGATTTCACAGTGAATAGAATGCTTTGACATATAAGTAGTATACATTTCGATTATACTCAAAAGTCCTGACTGCAAACCTAATGCAAACACATTTGGTTAACTTCCCAGATGAGTATGACTAGCTTTAAAGTTGTTTCATGCCTCAGTTCATCAAGACAAAAAAGTTACTTTCTCAGTACTACTATGCTCTGACATTAAGGTAATATACATTTCAATTTTACACCAAAGAACTTTCTGCAAACCTAATGGAAACAACTTAGATTAACTTCCCACATGATTCTGAGTAGTTTGAAAGTTGTTTCATGGCTGTACACATCAACACAAAAAAGTTGTTATCTCAGTGCATGCAATGCTTAGACAATACAAATAGTATACATTTCAATTTTACACCAAAGTAGTTACTGGAAACCTAATGGAAACATCTTAGATTAACTTCCCACATGATTCTGAGATGTCTGAATGTTGTTTCATACTTGTGCAGATCACGACAAAAAAGTTGTTTTCTCAGTGCATGCAATGCTTTTACAATACAAATAGTATACATTTCAATTTTACACCAGAGCCCTTAATGCAAACCTAATGGAAACACCATCGGTTAACTTTCCACATGATTATGAGTAGTTTGAAAGTTGTTTCACGGCTGTACACATCAACACAAAAAAGTTGTTATCTCAGTGCATGCAATGCTTAGACAATACAAATAGTATACATTTCAATTTTACACCAAAGTACTTACTGCAAACCTGTTGGAAACACTTTAGGTTAACTTCCCAGATGATTCTGAGATTTCTGAAAGTTGTTTCATACCTGTGCACATAAAGACAAAAAAGTTGATTTCACAGTGAATAGAATGCTTTGGCATAAAAGTAGTATACATTTCAATTGTACTGAAAAGTCCTGACTGCAAACCTAATGGAAACACCATAGGTTAACTTTCCACATGATTATGAGTAGCTTGAAAGTTGTTCCATGGCTGTACACATGAACACAAAAAAGTTGATTTCACAGTGAATAGAATGCTTTGGCATAAAAGTAGTATACATTTCAATTTTACTCAAAAGTCCTGAGTGCAAACCTAAAGCAAACACATTTGGTTAACTTCCCACATGATTATGAGTAGTTTGAAAGTTGTTTCATGGCTGTACACATCAACACACAAAAGTGGTTATCTCAGTGCATGCAATGCTTAGACAATACAAATAGTATACATTTCAATTTTACACCAAAGTAGTTACTGCAAACCTAATGGAAACAACTTAGATTAATTTCCCACATGATTCTGAGATGTCTGAAAGTTGTTTCATACTTGTGCACATCAAGACAAAAAAGTTGTTTTCTCAGTGCATGCAATGCTTTTACAATAAAAATAGTATACATTTCAATTTTCCACCAAAGCACTTACTGCAAACCTAATGGAAACACCTTAGGTTAACTTTCCACATGATTATGAGTAGTTTGAAAGTTGTTTCTTGGCTGTACACATCAACACAAAAAAGTTGTTATCTCAGTGCATGCAATGCTTAGACAATACAAATAGTATACATTTCAATTTTACACCAAAGCACTTACTGCAAACCTAATGGAAACAACTTAGATTAATTTCCCACATGATTTTGAGATGTCTGAAACTTGTTTCATACCTGTCCACATAGAGACAAAAAAGTTGATTTCAGAGTGAATAGAATGCTTTGACATAAAAGTAGTATACATTTCAATTGTACTCAAAAGTCCTGACTACAAACCTAAAGCAAACACATTTGTTTCACTTCCCACATGTGTATGACTAGCTTTAAAGTTGTTTCATGCCTCAGTTCATCAAGACAAAAAAGTTACTTTCTCAGTACTACTATGCTCTGACATTAAGGTAATATACATCTCAATTTTACACCAAAGTACTTATTGCAAACTAATGGAAACACCTTAGGTTAACTTCCCACATGATTATGAGTAGTTTGAAAGTTGTTTCATGGCTGTACACATCAACACAAAAAAGTTGTTATCTCAGTGCATGCAATGCTTAGACAATACAAATAGTATACATTTCAATTTTACACCAAAGTAGTTACTGCAAACCTAATGGAAACAACTTAGATTAACTTCCCACATGATTCTGAGATGTCTGAAAGTTGTTTCATACTTGTGCACATCAAGACAAAAAAGTTGTTTTCTCAGTGCATGCAATGCTTTTACAATACAAATAGTATACATTTCAATTTTACACCAAAGCACTTACTGCAAACCTAATGGAAACACCTTAGGTTAACTTTCCACATGATTATGAGTAGTTTGAAAGTTGTTTCTTGGCTGTACACATCAACAGAAAAAAGATGTTATCTCACTGCATGCAATGCTTAGACAATACAAATAGTATACATTTCAATTTTACACCAAAGCCCTTACTGCAAACCTAATGGAAATAACTTAGATGAACTTCCCACATGATTCTGAGATGTCTGAAAGTTGTTTCATAACTGTGCACATAGAGACAAAAAAGTTGATTTCACAGTGAATAGAATGCTTTGACATAAAAGTAGTATACATTTCAATTTTACACCAAAGTACTTACTGCAAACCTAATGGAAACACCATAGATTAACTTCCCACATGATTCTGAGTAGTTTGAAAGTTGTTTCATGGCTGTACACATCAACAGTAAAAAGTTGTTATCTCAGTGCATGCAATGCTTAGACAATACAAATAGTATACATTTCAATTTTACACCAAAGCACTTACTGCAAACCTAATGGAAACAACTTAGATTAATTTCCCACATGATTCTGAGATGTCTGAAACTTGTTTCATACCTGTGCACATCAAGACAAAAAAGTTGTTTTCTCAGTGCATGCAATGCTTTTACAATACAAATAGTATACATTTCAATTTTACACCAGAGCACTTAATGCAAACCTAATGGAAACACCATAGGTTAACTTTCCACATGATTATGAGTAGTTTGAAAGTTGTTTCACGGCTGTACACATCAACACAAAAAAGTTGTTATCTCAGTGCATGCAATGCTTAGACAATACAAATAGTATACATTTCAATTTTACACCAAAGTACTTACTGCAAACCTGTTGGAAACACTTTAGGTTAATATCCCACATGATTCTGAGATGTCTGAAAGTTGTTTCATACCTGTGCACATAGAGACAAAAAAGTTGATTTCACAGTGAATAGAATGCTTTGACATATAAGTAGTATACATTTCGATTATACTCAAAAGTCCTGACTGCAAACCTAATGCAAACACATTTGGTTAACTTCCCAGATGAGTATGACTAGCTTTAAAGTTGTTTCATGCCTCAGTTCATCAAGACAAAAAAGTTACTTTCTCAGTACTACTATGCTCTGACATTAAGGTAATATACATTTCAATTTTACACCAAAGAACTTTCTGCAAACCTAATGGAAACAACTTAGATTAACTTCCCACATGATTCTGAGTAGTTTGAAAGTTGTTTCATGGCTGTACACATCAACACAAAAAAGTTGTTATCTCAGTGCATGCAATGCTTAGACAATACAAATAGTATACATTTCAATTTTACACCAAAGTAGTTACTGGAAACCTAATGGAAACAACTTAGATTAACTTCCCACATGATTCTGAGATGTCTGAATGTTGTTTCATACTTGTGCACATCACGACAGAAAAGTTGTTTTCTCAGTGCATGCAATGCTTTTACAATACAAATAGTATACATTTCAATTTTACACCAGAGCACTTAATGCAAACCTAATGGAAACACCATCGGTTAACTTTCCACATGATTATGAGTAGTTTGAAAGATGTTTCACGGCTGTACACATCAACACAAAAAAGTTGTTATCTCAGTGCATGCAATGCTTAGACAATACAAATAGTATACATTTCAATTTTACACCAAAGTACTTACTGCAAACCTGTTGGAAACACTTTCGGTTAACTTCCCAGATGATTCTGAGATTTCTGAAAGTTGTTTCATACCTGCGCACATAAAGACAAAAAAGTTGATTTCACAGTGAATAGAATGCTTTGGCATAAAAGTAGTATACATTTCAATTTTACTCAAAAGTCCTGACTGCAAACCAAATGGAAACACCTTAGGTTAACTTCCCACATGATTATGAGTAGTTTGAAAGTTGTTTCATTGCTGTACACATCAACTCAAAAAAGCTGTTATCTCAGTGCATGCAATGCTTAGACAATACAAATAGTATACATTTCAATTTTACACCAAAGCACTTACTGCAAACCTAATGGAAACACCTTAGGTTAACTTTCCACATTATTATGAGTAGTTTGAAAGTTGTTTCATGGCTGTACACATCAACACACAAAAGTGGTTATCTCAGTGCATGCAATGCTTAGACAATACAAATAGTATACATTTCAATTTTACACCAAAGCACTTACTGCAAACCTAATGGAAACACTTTAGGTTAACTTCCCACATGATTCTGAGATGTCTGAAACTTGTTTCATACCTGTCCACATAGAGACAAAAAATTTGATTTCAGAGTGAATAGAATGCTTTGACATAAAAGTAGTATACATTTCAATTGTACTCAAAAGTCCTGAGTGCAAACCTAAAGCAAACACATTTGGTTAACTTCCCACATGATTATGAGTAGTTTGAAAGTTGTTTCATGGCTGTACACATCAACACAAAAAAGTTGTTATCTCAGTGCATGCAATGCTTAGACAATACAAATAGTATACATTTCAATTTTACACCAAAGTAGTTACTGCAAACCTAATGGAAACAACTTAGATTAATTTCCCACATGATTCTGAGATGTCTGAAAGTTGTTTCATACTTGTGCACATCAAGACAAAAAAGTTGTTTTCTCAGTGCATGCAATGCTTTTACAATACAAATAGTATACATTTCAATTTTACACCAGAGCACTTAATGCAAACCTAATGGAAACACCATCGGTTAACTTTCCACATGATTATGAGTAGTTTGAAAGTTGTTTCACGGCTGTACACATCAACACAAAAAAGTTGTTATCTCAGTGCATGCAATGCTTAGACAATACAAATAGTATACATTTCAATTTTACACCAAAGTACTTACTGCAAACCTGTTGGAAACACTTTCGGTTAACTTCCCAGATGATTCTGAGATTTCTGAAAGTTGTTTCATACCTGCGCACATAAAGACAAAAAAGTTGATTTCACAGTGAATAGAATGCTTTGACATAAAAGTAGTATACATTTCAATTGTACTCAAAAGTCCTGAGTGCAACCCTAAAGCAAACACATTTGGTTAACTTCCCACATGATTATGAGTAGTTTGAAAGTTGTTTCATGGCTGTACACATCAACACAAAAAAGTTGTTATCTCAGTGCATGCAATGCTTAGACAATACAAATAGTATACATTTCAATTTTACACCAAAGTAGTTACTGCAAACCTAATGGAAACAACTTAGATTAATTTCCCACATGATTCTGAGATGTCTGAAAGTTGTTTCATACTTGTGCACATCAACACAAAAAAGTTGTTATCTCAGTGCATGCAATGCTTAGACAATACAAATAGTATACATTTCAATTGTACTGAAAAGTCCTGACTGCAAACCTAATGGAAACACCATAGGTTAACTTTCCACATGATTATGAGTAGCTTGAAAGTTGTTCCATTGCTGTACACATGAACACAATAAAGTTGTTATCTCAGTGCATGCAGTGCTTAGACACTACAAATAGTATACATTTCAATTTTACACCAAAGCACTTACTGCAAACCTAATGGAAACACTTTAGGTTAATATCCCACATGATTCTGAGATGTCTGAAAGTTGTTTCATACCTGTGCACATAGAGACAAAAAAGTTGATTTCACAGTGAATAGAATGCTTTGACATAAAAGTAGTATACATTTCAATTGTACTCAAAAGTCCTGACTGCAAACCAAAAGCAAACACATTTGGTTAACTTCCCACATGATTATGACTAGCTTTAAAGTTGTTTCATGCCTCAGTTCATCAAGACAAAAAAGTTACTTTCTCAGTACTACTATGCTCTCACATTAAGGTAATATACATCTCAATTTTACACCAAAGTACTTACTGCAAACTAATGGAAACACCTTAGGTTAACTTCCCACATGATTATGAGTAGTTTGAAAGTTGTTTCATGGCTGTACACATCAACACAAAAAAGTTGTTATCTCAGTGCATGCAATGATTAGACAATACAAATAGTATACATTTCAATTTTACACCAAAGTAGTTACTGCAAACCTAATGGAAACAACTTAGATTAACTTCCCACATGATTCTGAGATGTCTGAAAGTTGTTTCATACTTGTGCACATCAAGACAAAAAAGTTGTTTTCTCAGTGCATGCAACGCTTTTACAAAACAAATAGTATACATTTCAATTTTACACCAAAGCACTTACTGCAAACCTAATGGAAACACCTTAGGTTAACTTTCCACATGATTATGAGTAGTTTGAAAGTTGTTTCTTGGCTGTACACATCAACAGAAAAAAGTTGTTATCTCAGTGCATGCAATGCTTAGACAATACAAATAGTATACATTTCAATTTTACACCAAAGCACTTACTGCAAACCTAATGGAAATAACTTAGATTAACTTCCCACATGATTCTGAGATGTCTGAAAGTTGTTTCATACCTGTGCACATAGAGACAAAAAAGTTGATTTCACAGTGAATAGAATGCTTTGACATAAAAGTAGTATACATTTAAATTTTACACCAAAGTACTTACTGCAAACCTAATGGAAACACCATAGGTTAACTTTCCACATGATTATGAGTAGTTTGAAAGTTGTTTCATGGCTGTACACATCAACAGTAAAAAGTTGTTATCTCAGTGCATGCAATGCTTAGACAATACAAATAGTATACATTTCACTTTTACACCAAAGCACTTACTGCAAACCTAATGGAAACAACTTAGATTAATTTCCCACGTGATTCTGAGATGTCTGAAACTTGTTTCATACCTGTCCACATAGAGACAAAAAAGTTGATTTCACAGTGAATAGAATGCTTTGACATAAAAGTAGTATACATTTCAATTGTACTCAAAAGTCCTGACTGCAAACCTAAAGCAAACACATTTGGTTCACTTCCCACATAAGTATGACTAGCTTTAAAGTTGTTTCATGCCTCAGTTCATCAAGACAAAAAAGTTACTTTCTCAGTACCACTATGCTCTGACATTAAGGTAATATACATCTCAATTTTACACCAAAGTACTTATTGCAAACTAATGGAAACACCTTAGGTTAACTTCCCACATGATTATGAGTAGTTTGAAAGTTGTTTCATGGCTGTACACATCAACACAAAAAAGTTGTTATCTCAGTGCATGGAATGCTTAGACAATACAAATAGTATACATTTCAATTTTACACCAAAGTAGTTACTGCAAACCTAATGGAAACAACTTAGATTAACTTCCCACATGATTCTGAGATGTCTGAAAGTTGTTTCATACTTGTGCACATCAAGACAAAAAAGTTGTTTTCTCAGTGCATGCAATGCTTTTACAATACAAATAGTATACATTTCAATTTTACACCAAAGCACTTACTGCAAACCTAATGGAAACACCTTAGGTTAACTTTCCACATGATTATGAGTAGTTTGAAAGTTGTTTCTTGGCTGTACACATCAACAGAAAAAAGATGTTATCTCACTGCATGCAATGCTTAGACAATACAAATAGTATACATTTCAATTTTACACCAAAGCCCTTACTGCAAACCTAATGGAAATAACTTAGATGAACTTCCCACATGATTCTGAGATGTCTGAAAGTTGTTTCATAACTGTGCACATAGAGACAAAAAAGTTGATTTCACAGTGAATAGAATGCTTTGGCATAAAAGTAGTATACATTTCAATTGTACTGAAAAGTCCTGACTGCAAACCTAATGGAAACAACTTAGATTAACTTCCCACATGATTCTGAGTAGTTTGAAAGTTGTTTCATGGCTGAACACATCAACACAAAAAAGTTGTTATCTCAGTGCATGCAATGCTTAGACACTACAAATAGTATACATTTCAATTTTACACCAAAGTAGTTACTGGAAACCTAATGGAAACAACTTAGATTAACTTCCCACATGATTCTGAGATGTCTGAAAGTTGTTTCATACTTGTGCGCATCACGACAAAAAAGCTGTTATCTCAGTGCATGCAATGCTTAGACAATACAAATAGTATACATTTCAATTTTACAGCAAAGCACTTACTGCAAACCTAATCGAAACACCTTAGGTTAACTTTCCACATTATTATGAGTAGTTTGAAAGTTGTTTCATGGCTGTACACATCAACACACAAAAGTGGTTATCTCAGTGCATGCAATGCTTAGACAATACAAATAGTATACATTTCAATTTTACACCAAAGCACTTACTGCAAACCTAATGGAAACACTTTAGGTTAACTTCCCACATGATTCTGAGATGTCTGAAACTTGTTTCATACCTGTCCACATAGAGACAAAAAAGTTGATTTCAGAGTGAATAGAATGCTTTGACATAAAAGTAGTATACATTTCAATTGTACTCAAAAGTCCTGACTGCAAACCTAAAGCAAACACATTTGGTTAACTTCCCACATGATTATGAGTAGTTTGAAAGTTGTTTCATGGCTGTACACATCAACACAAAAAAGTTGTTATCTCAGTGCATGCAATGCTTAGACAATACAAATAGTATACATTTCAATTTTACACCAAAGTAGTTACTGCAAACCTAATGGAAACAACTTAGATTAATTTCCCACATGATTCTGAGATGTCTGTAAGTTGTTTCATACTTGTGCACATCAAGACAAAAAAGTTGTTTTCTCAGTGCATGCAATGCTTTAACAATACAAATAGTATACATTTCAATTTTACACCAAAGCACTTACTGCAAACCTAATGGAAACACCTTAGGTTAACTTTCCACATGATTATGAGTAGTTTGAAAGTTGTTTCTTGGCTGTACACATCAACACAAATAAGTTGTTATCTCAGTGCATGCAATGCTTAGACACTACAAATAGTATACATTTCAATTTTACACCAAAGCACTTACTGCAAACCTAATGGAAACACTTTAGGTTAATATCCCACATGATTCTGAGATGTCTGAAAGTTGTTTCATACCTGTGCACATAGAGACAAAAAACTTGATTTCAACGTGAATAGAATGCTTTGACATAAAAGTAGTATACATTTCAATTGTACTCAAAAGTCCTGACTGCAAACCAAAAGCAAACACATTTGGTTAACTTCCCACATGATTATGACTAGCTTTAAAGTTGTTTCATGCCTCAGTTCATCAAGACAAAAAAGTTACTTTCTCAGTACTACTATGCTCTGACACTAAGGTAATATACATCTCAATTTTACACCAAAGTATTTACTGCAAACTAATGGAAACACCTTAGGTTAACTTCCCACATGATTATGAGTAGTTTGAAAGTTGTTTCATGGCTGTACACATCAACACAAAAAAGTTGTTATCTCAGTGCATGCAATGCTTAGACAATACAAATAGTATACATTTCAATTTTACACCAAAGTAGTTACTGCAAACCTAATGGAAACAACTTAGATTAACTTCCCACATGATTCTGAGATGTCTGAATGTTGTTTCATACTTGTGCACATCACGACAGAAAAGTTGTTTTCTCAGTGCATGCAATGCTTTTACAATACAAATAGTATACATTTCAATTTTACACCAGAGCACTTAATGCAAACCTAATGGAAACACCATCGGTTAACTTTCCACATGATTATGAGTAGTTTGAAAGATGTTTCACGGCTGTACACATCAACACAAAAAAGTTGTTATCTCAGTGCATGCAATGCTTAGACAATACAAATAGTATACATTTCAATTTTACACCAAAGTACTTACTGCAAACCTGTTGGAAACACTTTCGGTTAACTTCCCAGATGATTCTGAGATTTCTGAAAGTTGTTTCATACCTGCGCACATAAAGACAAAAAAGTTGATTTCACAGTGAATAGAATGCTTTGGCATAAAAGTAGTATACATTTCAATTTTACTCAAAAGTCCTGACTGCAAACCAAATGGAAACACCTTAGGTTAACTTCCCACATGATTATGAGTAGTTTGAAAGTTGTTTCATTGCTGTACACATCAACTCAAAAAAGCTGTTATCTCAGTGCATGCAATGCTTAGACAATACAAATAGTATACATTTCAATTTTACACCAAAGCACTTACTGCAAACCTAATGGAAACACCTTAGGTTAACTTTCCACATGATTATGAGTAGTTTGAAACTTGTTTCTTGGCTGTACACATCAACAGAAAAAAGATGTTATCTCACTGCATGCAATGCTTAGACAATACAAATAGTATACATTTCAATTTTACACCAAAGCCCTTACTGCAAACCTAATGGAAATAACTTAGATGAACTTCCCACATGATTCTGAGATGTCTGAAAGTTGTTTCATAACTGTGCACATAGAGACAAAAAAGTTGATTTCACAGTGAATAGAATGCTTTGACATAAAAGTAGTATACTTTTCAATTTTACACCAAAGTACTTACTGCAAACCTAATGGAAACACCATAGGTTAACTTTCCACATGATTATGAGTAGTTTGAAAGTTGTTTCATGGCTGTACACATCAACAGTAAAAAGTTGTTATCTCAGTGCATGCAATGCTTAGACAATACAAATAGTATACATTTCAATTTTACACCAAAGCACTTACTGCAAACCTAAAGGAAACAACTTAGATTAATTTCCCACATGATTCTGAGGTCTGAAACTTGTTTCATACCTGTGCACATCAAGACAAAAAAGTTGTTTTCTCAGTGCATGCAATGCTTTTACAATACAAATAGTATACATTTCAATTTTACACCAGAGCACTTAATGCAAACCTAATGGAAACACCATAGGTTAACTTTCCACATGATTATGAGTAGTTTGAAAGTTGTTTCACGGCTGTACACATCAACACAAAAAAGTTGTTATCTCAGTGCATGCAATGCTTAGACAATACAAATAGTATACATTTCAATTTTACACCAAAGTACTTACGTCAAACCTGTTGGAAACACTTTAGGTAAATATCCCACATGATTCTGAGATGTCTGAAAGTTGTTTCATACCTGTGCACATAGAGACAAAAAAGTTGATTTCACAGTGAATAGAATGCTTTGACATATAAGTAGTATACATTTCGATTATACTCAAAAGTCCTGACTGCAAACCTAATGCAAACACATTTGGTTAACTTCCCAGATGAGTATGACTAGCTTTAAAGTTGTTTCATGCCTCAGTTCATCAAGACAAAAAAGTTACTTTCTCAGTACTACTATGCTCTGACATTAAGGTAATATACATTTCAATTTTACACCAAAGAACTTTCTGCAAACCTAATGGAAACAACTTAGATTAACTTCCCACATGATTCTCAGTAGTTTGAAAGTTGTTTCATGGCTGTACACATCAACACAAAAAAGTTGTTATCTCAGTGCATGCAATGCTTAGACAATACAAATAGCATACATTTCAATTTTACACCAAAGTAGTTACTGGAAACCTAATGGAAACAACTTAGATTAACTTCCCACATGATTCTGAGATGTCTGAAAGTTGTTTCATACTTGTGCACATCACGACAAAAAAGTTGTTTTCTCAGTGCATGCAATGCTTTTACAATACAAATAGTATACATTTCAATTTTACACCAAAGCACTTACTGCAAACCTAATGGAAATAACTTAGATTAACTTCCCACATGATTCTGAGATGTCTGAAACTTGTTTCATACCTGTCCACATAGAGACAAAAAAGTTGATTTCAGAGTGAATTGAATGCTTTGACATAAAAGTAGTATACATTTCAATTGTACTCAAAAGTCCTGAGTGCAAACCTAAATCAAACACATTTGGTTAAATTCCCACATGATTCTGAGATGTCTGAAAGTTGTTTCATACTTGTGCACATCAAGACAAAAAAGTTGTTTTCTCAGTGCATGCAATGCTTTTACAATACAAATAGTATACATTTCAATTTTACACCAAAGCACTTACTGCAAACCTAATGGAAACACCTTAGGTTAACTTTCCACATGATTATGAGTAGTTTGAAAGTTGTTTCTTGGCTGTACACATCAACACAAAAAAGTTGTTATCTCAGTGCATGCAATGCTTAGACAATACAAATAGTATACATTTCAATTGTACTGAAAAGTCCTGACTGCAAACCTAATGGAAACACCATAGGTTAACTTTCCACATGATTATGAGTAGCTTGAAAGTTGTTCCATGGCTGTACACATGAACACAATAAAGTTGTTATCTCAGTGCATGCAATGCTTAGACACTACAAATAGTATACATTTCAATTTTACACCAAAGCACTTACTGCAAACCTAATGGAAACACTTTAGGTTAATATCCCACATGATTCTGAGATGTCTGAAAGTTGTTTCATACCTGTGCACATAGAGACAAAAAAGTTGATTTCACAGTGAATAGAATGCTTTGACATAAAAGTAGTATACATTTCAATAGTACTCAAAAGTCCTGACTGCAAACCAAAAGCAAACACATTTGGTTAACTTCCCACATGATTATGACTAGCTTTAAAGTTGTTTCATGCCTCAGTTCATCAAGACAAAAAAGTTACTTTCTCAGTACTACTATGCTCTCACATTAAGGTAATATACATCTCAATTTTACACCAAAGTACTTACTGCAAACTAATGGAAACACCTTAGGTTAACTTCCCACATGATTATGAGTAGTTTGAAAGTTGTTTCATGGCTGTACACATCAACACAAAAAAGTTGTTATCTCAGTGCATGCAATGATTAGACAATACAAATAGTATACATTTCAATTTTACACCAAAGTAGTTACTGCAAACCTAATGGAAACAACTTAGATTAACTTCCCACATGATTCTGAGATGTCTGAAAGTTGTTTCATACTTGTGCACATCATGACAAAAAAGTTGTTTTCTCAGTGCATGCAATGCTTTTACAAAACAAATAGTATACATTTCAATTTTACACCAAAGCACTTACTGCAAACCTAATGGAAACACCTTAGGTTAACTTTCCACATGATTATGAGTAGTTTGAAAGTTGTTTCTTGGCTGTACACATCAACAGAAAAAAGTTGTTATCTCAGTGCATGCAATGCTTAGACAATACAAATAGTATACATTTCAATTTTACACCAAAGCACTTACTGCAAAACTAATGGAAATAACTTAGATTAACTTCCCACATGATTCTGAGATGTCTGAAAGTTGTTTCATACCTGTGCACATAGAGACAAAAAAGTTGATTTCACGGTGAATAGAATGCTTTGACATAAAAGTAGTATACATTTCAATTTTACACCAAAGTACTTACTGCAAACCTAATGGAAACACCATAGGTTAACTTTCCACATGATTATGAGTAGTTTGAAAGTTGTTTCATGGCTGTACACATCAACAGTAAAAAGTTGTTATCTCAGTGCATGCAATGCTTAGACAATACAAATAGTATACATTTCAATTTTACACCAAAGCACTTACTGCAAACCTAATGGAAACAACTTAGATTAATTTCCCACATGATTCTGAGATGTCTGAAACTTGTTTCATACCTGTCCACATAGAGACAAAAAAGTTGATTTCACAGTGAATAGAATGCTTTGACATAAAAGTAGTATACATTTCAATTGTACTCAAAAGTCCTGACTGCAAACCTAAAGCAAACACATTTGGTTCACTTCCCACATGAGTATGACTAGTTTTAAAGTTGTTTCATGCCTCAGTTCATCAAGACAAAAAAGTTACTTTCTCAGTACCACTATGCTCTGACATTAAGGTAATATACATCTCAATTTTACACCAAAGTAGTTACTGCAAACCTAATGGAAACAACTTAGATTAACTTCCCACATGATTCTGAGATGTCTGAAAGTTGTTTCATACTTGTGCACATCAAGGCAAAAAAGTTGTTTTCTCAGTGCATGCAATGCTTTTACAATACAAATAGTATACATTTCAATTTTACACCAAAGCACTTACTGCAAACCTAATGGAAACACCTTAGGTTAACTTTCCACATGATTATGAGTAGTTTGAAAGTTGTTTCTTGGCTGTACACATCAACAGAAAAAAGATGTTATCTCACTGCATGCAATGCTTAGACAATACAAATAGTATACATTTCAATTTTACACCAAAGTACTTACTGCAAACCTGTTGGAAACACTTTAGGTTAACTTCCCACATGATTCTGAGATGTCTGAAAGTTGTTTCATACCTGTGCTCATAAAGACAAAAAAGTTGATTTCACAGTGAATAGAATGCTTTGGCATAAAAGTAGTATACATTTCAATTGTACTGAAAAGTCCTGACTGCAAACCTAATGGAAACACCATAGGTTAACTTTCCACATGATTATGAGTAGCTTGAAAGTTGTTCCATGGCTGTACACATGAACACAATAAAGTTGTTATCTCAGTGCATGCAATGCTTAGACAATACAAATAGTATACATTTCAATTTTACACCAAAGCACTTACTGCAAACCTAATGGAAACAACTTAGATTAACTTCCCACATGATTCTGAGTAGTTTGCAAGTTGTTTCATACTTGTGCACATCACGACAAAAAAGTTGTTTTCTCAGTGCATGCAATGCTTTTACAATACAAATAGTATACATTTCAATTTTACACCAAAGCACTTACTGCAAACCTAATGGAAACACCTTAGGTTAACTTTCCACATGATTATGAGTAGCTTGAAAGTTGTTTCTTGGCTGTACACATCAACAGAAAAAAGTTGTTATCTCAGTGCATGCAATGCTTAGACAATACAAATAGTATACATTTCAATTTTACACCAAAGCACTTACTGCAAACCTAATGGAAATAACTTAGATTAACTTCCCACATGATTCTGAGATGTCTGAAAGTTGTTTCATACCTGTGCACATAAAGACAAAAAAGTTGATTTCACAGTGAATAGAATGCTTGGCATAAAAGTAGTATACATTTCAATTTTACTCAAAAGTCCTGACTGCAAACCAAATGGAAACACCTTAGGTTAACTTCCCACATGATTATGAGTAGTTTGAAAGTTGTTTCATTGCTGTACACATCAACTCAAAAAAGCTGTTATCTCAGTGCATGCAATGCTTAGACAATACAAATAGTATACATTTCAATTTTACACCAAAGCACTTACTGCAAACCTAATGGAAACACCTTAGGTTAACTTTCCACATTATTATGAGTAGTTTGAAAGTTGTTTCATGGCTGTACACATCAACACACAAAAGTGGTTATCTCAGTGCATGCAATGCTTAGACAATACAAATAGTATACATTTCAATTTTACACCAAAGCACTTACTGCAAACCTAATGGAAACACTTTAGGTTAACTTCCCACATGATTCTGAGATGTCTGAAACTTGTTTCATACCTGTCCACATAGAGACAAAAAAGTTGATTTCACAGTGAATAGAATGCTTTGACATAAAAGTAGTATACATTTCAATTGTACTCAAAAGTCCTGACTACAAACCTAAAGCAAACACATTTGGTTCACTTCCCACATGTGTATGACTAGCTTTAAAGTTGTTTCATGCCTCAGTTCATCAAGACAAAAAAGTTACTTTCTCAGTACTACTATGCTCTGACATTAAGGTAATATACATCTCAATTTTACACCAAAGTACTTATTGCAAACTAATGGAAACACCTTAGGTTAACTTCCCACATGATTATGGGTAGTTTGAAAGTTGTTTCATGGCTGTACACATCAACACAAAAAAGTTGTTATCTCAGTGCATGCAATGCTTAGACAATACAAATAGTATACATTTCAATTTTACACCAAAGTAGTTACTGGAAACCTAATGGAAACAACTTAGATTAACTTCCCACATGATTCTGAGATGTCTGAAAGTTGTTTCATACTTGTGCACATCAAGACAAAAAAGTTGTTTTCTCAGTGCATGCAATGCTTTTACAATACAAATAGTATACATTTCAATTTTACACCAAAGCACTTACTGCAAACCTAATGGAAACACCTTAGGTTAACTTTCCACATGATTATGAGTAGTTTGAAAGTTGTTTCTTGGCTGTACACATCAACAGAAAAAAGATGTTATCTCACTGCATGCAATGCTTAGACAATACAAATAGTATACATTTCAATTTTACACCAAAGCCCTTACTGCAAAACTAATGGAAATAACTTAGATGAACTTCCCACATGATTCTGAGAAGTCTGAAAGTTGTTTCATAACTGTGCACATAGAGACAAAAAAGTTGATTTCACAGTGAATAGAATGCTTTGACATAAAAGTAGTATACATTTCAATTTTACACCAAAGTACTTACTGCAAACCTAATGGAAACACCATAGGTTAACTTTCCACATGATTATGAGTAGTTTGAAAGTTGTTTCATGGCTGTACACATCAACAGTAAAAAGTTGTTATCTCAGTGCATGCAATGCTTAGACAATACAAATAGTATAAATTTCAATTTTACACCAAAGCACTTACTGCAAACCTAATGGAAACAACTTAGATCAATTTCCCACATGATTCTGAGATGTCTGAAACTTGTTTCATACCTGTGCACATCAAGACAAAAAAGTTGTTTTCTCAGTGCATGCAATGCTTTTACAATACAAATAGTATACATTTCAATTTTACACCAGAGCACTTAATGCAAACCTAATGGAAACACCATAGGTTAACTTTCCACATGATTATGAGTAGTTTGAAAGTTGTTTCACGGCTGTACACATCAACACAAAAAAGTTGTTATCTCAGTGCATGCAATGCTTAGACAATACAAATAGTATACATTTCAATTTTACACCAAAGTACTTACTGCAAACCTGTTGGAAACACTTTAGGTTAACATCCCACATGATTCTGAGATGTCTGAAAGTTGTTTCATACCTGTGCACATAGAGACAAAAAAGTTGATTTCACAGTGAATAGAATGCTTTGACATATAAGTAGTATACATTTCGATTATACTCAAAAGTCCTGACTGCAAACCTAATGCAAACACATTTGGTTAACTTCCCAGATGAGTATGACTAGCTTTAAAGTTGTTTCATGCCTCAGTTCATCAAGACAAAAAAGTTACTTTCTCAGTACTACTATGCTCTGACATTAAGGTAATATACATTTCAATTTTACACCAAAGAACTTTCTGCAAACCTAATGGAAACAACTTAGATTAACTTCCCACATGATTCTGAGTAGTTTGAAAGTTGTTTCATGGCTGTACACATCAACACAAAAAAGTTGTTATCTCAGTGCATGCAATGCTTAGACAATACAAATAGTATACATTTCAATTTTACACCAAAGTAGTTACTGGAAACCTAATGGAAACAACTTAGATTAACTTCCCACATGATTCTGAGATGTCTGAAAGTTGTTTCATACTTGTGCACATCACGACAAAAAAGTTGTTTTCTCAGTGCATGCAATGCTTTTACAATACAAATAGTATACATTTCAATTTTACACCAGAGCACTTAATGCAAACCTAATGGAAACACCATCGGTTAACTTTCCACATGATTATGAGTAGTTTGAAAGTTGTTTCACGGCTGTACACATCAACACAAAAAAGTTGTTATCTCAGTGCATGCAATGCTTAGACAATACAAATAGTATACATTTCAATTTTACACCAAAGTACTTACTGCAAACCTGTTGGAAACACTTTAGGTTAACTTCCCAGATGATTCTGAGATTTCTGAAAGTTGTTTCATACCTGTGCACATAAAGACAAAAAAGTTGATTTCACAGTGAATAGAATGCTTTGGCATAAAAGTAGTATACATTTCAATTGTACTGAAAAGTCCTGACTGCAAACCTAATGGAAACACCTTAGGTTAACTTCCCACATGATTATGAGTAGTTTGAAAGTTGTTTCATTGCTGTACACATCAACTCAAAAAAGCTGTTATCTCAGTGCATGCAATGCTTAGACAATACAAATAGTATACATTTCAATTTTACACCAAAGCACTTACTGCAAACCTAATGGAAACACCTTAGGTTAACTTTCCACATTATTATGAGTAGTTTGAAAGTTGTTTCATGGCTGTACACATCAACACACAAAAGTGGTTATCTCAGTGCATGCAATGCTTAGACAATACAAATAGTATACATTTCAATTTTACACCAAAGCACTTACTGCAAACCTAATGGAAACACTTTAGGTTAACTTCCCACATGATTCTGAGATGTCTGAAACTTGTTTCATACCTGTCCACATAGAGACAAAAAAGTTGATTTCAGAGTGAATAGAATGCTTTGACATAAAAGTAGTATACATTTCAATTGTACTCAAAAGTCCTGAGTGCAAACCTAAAGCAAACACATTTGGTTAACTTCCCACATGATTATGAGTAGTTTGAAAGTTGTTTCATGGCTGTACACATCAACACAAAAAAGTTGTTATCTCAGTGCATGCAATGCTTAGACAATACAAATAGTATACATTTCAATTTTACACCAAAGTAGTTACTGCAAACCTAATGGAAACAACTTAGATTAATTTCCCACATGATTCTGAGATGTCTGAAAGTTGTTTCATACTTGTGCACATCAAGACAAAAAAGTTGTTTTCTCAGTGCATGCAATGCTTTTACAATAAAAATAGTATACATTTCAATTTTCCACCAAAGCACTTACTGCAAACCTAATGGAAACACCTTAGGTTAACTTTCCACATGATTATGAGTAGTTTGAAAGTTGTTTCTTGGCTGTACACATCAACACAAAAAAGTTGTTATCTCAGTGCATGCAATGCTTAGACAATACAAATAGTATACATTTCAATTTTACACCAAAGCACTTACTGCAAACCTAATGGAAACAACTTAGATTAATTTCCCACATGATTCTGAGATGTCAGAAACTTGTTTCATACCTGTCCACATAGAGACAAAAAAGTTGATTTCAGAGTGAATAGAATGCTTTGACATAAAAGTAGTATACATTTGAATTGTACTCAAAAGTCCTGACTACAAACCTAAAGCAAACACATTTGGTTCACTTCCCACATGTGTATGACTAGCTTTAAAGTTGTTTCATGCCTCAGTTCATCAAGACAAAAAAGTTACTTTCTCAGTACTACTATGCTCTGACATTAAGGTAATATACATCTCAATTTTACACCAAAGTACTTATTGCAAACTAATGGAAACACCTTAGGTTAACTTCCCACATGATTATGAGTAGTTTGAAAGTTGTTTCATGGCTGTACACATCAACACAAAAAAGTTGTTATCTCAGTGCATGCAATGCTTAGACAATACAAATAGTATACATTTCAATTTTACACCAAAGTACTTACTGCAAACCTGTTGGAAACACTTTAGGTTAATATCCCACATGATTCTGAGATGTCTGAAAGTTGTTTCATACCTGTGCACATAGAGACAAAAAAGTTGATTTCACAGTGAATAGAATGCTTTGACATATAAGTAGTATACATTTCGATTATACTCAAAAGTCCTGACTGCAAACCTAATGCAAACACATTTGGTTAACTTCCCAGATGAGTATGACTAGCTTTAAAGTTGTTTCATGCCTCAGTTCATCAAGACAAAAAAGTTACTTTCTCAGTACTACTATGCTCTGACATTAAGGTAATATACATTTCAATTTTACACCAAAGAACTTTCTGCAAACCTAATGGAAACAACTTAGATTAACTTCCCACATGATTCTGAGTAGTTTGAAAGTTGTTTCATGGCTGTACACATCAACACAAAAAAGTTGTTATCTCAGTGCATGCAATGCTTAGACAATACAAATAGTATACATTTCAATTTTACACCAAAGTAGTTACTGGAAACCTAATGGAAACATCTTAGATTAACTTCCCACATGATTCTGAGATGTCTGAATGTTGTTTCATACTTGTGCAGATCACGACAAAAAAGTTGTTTTCTCAGTGCATGCAATGCTTTTACAATACAAATAGTATACATTTCAATTTTACACCAGAGCCCTTAATGCAAACCTAATGGAAACACCATCGGTTAACTTTCCACATGATTATGAGTAGTTTGAAAGTTGTTTCACGGCTGTACACATCAACACAAAAAAGTTGTTATCTCAGTGCATGCAATGCTTAGACAATACAAATAGTATACATTTCAATTTTACACCAAAGTACTTACTGCAAACCTGTTGGAAACACTTTAGGTTAACTTCCCAGATGATTCTGAGATTTCTGAAAGTTGTTTCATACCTGTGCACATAAAGACAAAAAAGTTGATTTCACAGTGAATAGAATGCTTTGGCATAAAAGTAGTATACATTTCAATTGTACTGAAAAGTCCTGACTGCAAACCTAATGGAAACACCATAGGTTAACTTTCCACATGATTATGAGTAGCTTGAAAGTTGTTCCATGGCTGTACACATGAACACAAAAAAGTTGATTTCACAGTGAATAGAATGCTTTGGCATAAAAGTAGTATACATTTCAATTTTACTCAAAAGTCCTGACTGCAAACCAAATGGAAACACCTTCGGTTAACTTCCCACATGATTATGAGTAGTTTGAAAGTTGTTTCATGGCTGTACACATCAACACACAAAAGTGGTTATCTCAGTGCATGCAATGCTTAGACAATACAAATAGTATACATTTCAATTTTACACCAAAGCACTTACTGCAAACCTAATGGAAACACTTTAGGTTAACTTCCCACATGATTCTGAGATGTCTGAAACTTGTTTCATACCTGTCCACATAGAGACAAAAAAGTTGATTTCAGAGTGAATAGAATGCTTTGACATAAAAGTAGTATACATTTCAATTGTACTCAAAAGTCCTGAGTGCAAACCTAAAGCAAACACATTTGGTTAACTTCCCACATGATTATGAGTAGTTTGAAAGTTGTTTCATGGCTGTACACATCAACACAAAAAAGTTGTTATCTCAGTGCATGCAATGCTTAGACAATACAAATAGTATACATTTCAACTTTACACCAAAGTAGTTACTGCAAACCTAATGGAAACAACTTAGATTAATTTCCCACATGATTCTGAGATGTCTGAAAGTTGTTTCATACTTGTGCACATCAAGACAAAAAAGTTGTTTTCTCAGTGCATGCAATGCTTTTACAATAAAAATAGTATACATTTCAATTTTCCACCAAAGCACTTACTGCAAACCTAATGGAAACACCTTAGGTTAACTTTCCACATGATTATAAGTAGTTTGAAAGTTGTTTCTTGGCTGTACACATCAACACAAAAAAGTTGTTATCTCAGTGCATGCAATGCTTAGACAATACAAATAGTATACATTTCAATTTTACACCAAAGCACTTACTGCAAACCTAATGGAAACAACTTAGATTAATTTCCCACATGATTCTGAGATGTCTGAAACTTGTTTCATACCTGTCCACATAGAGACAAAAAAGTTGATTTCAGAGTGAATAGAATGCTTTGACATAAAAGTAGTATACATTTCAATTGTACTCAAAAGTCCTGACTACAAACCTAAAGCAAACACATTTGGTTCACTTCCCACATGTGTATGACTAGCTTTAAAGTTGTTTCATGCCTCAGTTCATCAAGACAAAAAAGTTACTTTCTCAGTACTACTATGCTCTGACATTAAGGTAATATACATCTCAATTTTACACCAAAGTACTTATTGCAAACTAATGGAAACACCTTAGGTTAACTTCCCACATGATTATGAGTAGTTTGAAAGTTGTTTCATGGCTGTACACATCAACACAAAAAAGTTGTTATCTCAGTGCATGCAATGCTTAGACAATACAAATAGTATACATTTCAATTTTACACCAAAGTAGTTACTGCAAACCTAATGGAAACAACTTAGATTAACTTCCCACATGATTCTGAGATGTCTGAAAGTTGTTTCATACTTGTGCACATCAAGACAAAAAAGTTGTTTTCTCAGTGCATGCAATGCTTTTACAATACAAATAGTATACATTTCAATTTTACACCAAAGCACTTACTGCAAACCTAATGGAAATACCTTAGGTTAACTTTCCACATGATTATGAGTAGTTTGAAAGTTGTTTCTTGGCTGTACACATCAACAGAAAAAAGATGTTATCTCACTGCATGCAATGCTTAGACAATACAAATAGTATACATTTCAATTTTACACCAAAGCCCTTACTGCAAACCTAATGGAAATAACTTAGATGAACTTCCCACATGATTCTGAGATGTCTGAAAGTTGTTTCATAACTGTGCACATAGAGACAAAAAAGTTGATTTCACAGTGAATAGAATGCTTTGACATAAAAGTAGTATACATTTCAATTTTACACCAAAGTACTTACTGCAAACCTAATGGAAACACCATAGATTAACTTCCCACATGATTCTGAGTAGTTTGAAAGTTGTTTCATGGCTGTACACATCAACAGTAAAAAGTTGTTATCTCAGTGCATGCAATGCTTAGACAATACAAATAGTATACATTTCAATTTTACACCAAAGCACTTACTGCAAACCTAATGGAAACAACTTAGATTAATTTCCCACATGATTCTGAGATGTCTGAAACTTGTTTCATACCTGTGCACATCAAGACAAAAAAGTTGTTTTCTCAGTGCATGCAATGCTTTTACAATACAAATAGTATACATTTCAATTTTACACCAGAGCACTTAATGCAAACCTAATGGAAACACCATAGGTTAACTTTCCACATGATTATGAGTAGTTTGAAAGTTGTTTCACGGCTGTACACATCAACACAAAAAAGTTGTTATCTCAGTGCATGCAATGCTTAGACAATACAAATAGTATACATTTCAATTTTACACCAAAGTACTTACTGCAAACCTGTTGGAAACACTTTAGGTTAATATCCCACATGATTCTGAGATGTCTGAAAGTTGTTTCATACCTGTGCACATAGAGACAAAAAAGTTGATTTCACAGTGAATAGAATGCTTTGACATATAAGTAGTATACATTTCGATTATACTCAAAAGTCCTGACTGCAAACCTAATGCAAACACATTTGGTTAACTTCCCAGATGAGTATGACTAGCTTTAAAGTTGTTTCATGCCTCAGTTCATCAAGACAAAAAAGTTACTTTCTCAGTACTACTATGCTCTGACATTAAGGTAATATACATTTCAATTTTACACCAAAGAACTTTCTGCAAACCTAATGGAAACAACTGAGATTAACTTCCCACATGATTCTGAGTAGTTTGAAAGTTGTTTCATGGCTGTACACATCAACACAAAAAAGTTGTTATCTCAGTGCATGCAATGCTTAGACAATACAAATAGTATACATTTCAATTTTACACCAAAGTAGTTACTGGAAACCTAATGGAAACAACTTAGATTAACTTCCCACATGATTCTGAGATGTCTGAATGTTGTTTCATACTTGTGCACATCACGACAGAAAAGTTGTTTTCTCAGTGCATGCAATGCTTTTACAATACAAATAGTATACATTTCAATTTTACACCAGAGCACTTAATGCAAACCTAATGGAAACACCATCGGTTAACTTTCCACATGATTATGAGTAGTTTGAAAGATGTTTCACGGCTGTACACATCAACACAAAAAAGTTGTTATCTCAGTGCATGCAATGCTTAGACAATACAAATAGTATACATTTCAATTTTACACCAAAGTACTTACTGCAAACCTGTTGGAAACACTTTCGGTTAACTTCCCAGATGATTCTGAGATTTCTGAAAGTTGTTTCATACCTGCGCACATAAAGACAAAAAAGTTGATTTCACAGTGAATAGAATGCTTTGGCATAAAAGTAGTATACATTTCAATTTTACTCAAAAGTCCTGACTGCAAACCAAATGGAAACACCTTAGGTTAACTTCCCACATGATTATGAGTAGTTTGAAAGTTGTTTCATTGCTGTACACATCAACTCAAAAAAGCTGTTATCTCAGTGCATGCAATGCTTAGACAATACAAATAGTATACATTTCAATTTTACACCAAAGCACTTACTGCAAACCTAATGGAAACACCTTAGGTTAACTTTCCACATTATTATGAGTAGTTTGAAAGTTGTTTCATGGCTGTACACATCAACACACAAAAGTGGTTATCTCAGTGCATGCAATGCTTAGACAATACAAATAGTATACATTTCAATTTTACACCAAAGCACTTACTGCAAACCTAATGGAAATAACTTAGATTAACTTCCCACATGATTCTGAGATGTCTGAAACTTGTTTCATACCTGTGCACATAGAGACAAAAAAGTTGATTTCACAGTGAATAGAATGCTTTGACATAAAAGTAGTATACATTTAAATTTTACACCAAAGTACTTACTGCAAACCTAATGGAAACACCATAGGTTAACTTTCCACATGATTATGAGTAGTTTGAAAGTTGTTTCATGGCTGTACACATCAACAGTAAAAAGTTGTTATCTCAGTGCATGCAATGCTTAGACAATACAAATAGTATACATTTCACTTTTACACCAAAGCACTTACTGCAAACCTAATGGAAACAACTTAGATTAATTTCCCACGTGATTCTGAGATGTCTGAAACTTGTTTCATACCTGTCCACATAGAGACAAAAAAGTTGATTTCACAGTGAATAGAATGCTTTGACATAAAAGTAGTATACATTTCAATTGTACTCAAAAGTCCTGACTGCAAACCTAAAGCAAACACATTTGGTTCACTTCCCACATAAGTATGACTAGCTTTAAAGTTGTTTCATGCCTCAGTTCATCAAGACAAAAAAGTTACTTTCTCAGTACCACTATGCTCTGACATTAAGGTAATATACATCTCAATTTTACACCAAAGTACTTATTGCAAACTAATGGAAACACCTTAGGTTAACTTCCCACATGATTATGAGTAGTTTGAAAGTTGTTTCTTGGCTGTACACATCAACAGAAAAAAGTTGTTATCTCAGTGCATGCAATGCTTAGACAATACAAATAGTATACATTTCAATTTTACACCAAAGCACTTACTGCAAACCTAATGGAAATAACTTAGATTAACTTCCCACATGATTCTGAGATGTCTGAAAGTTGTTTCATACCTGTGCACATAGAGACAAAAAAGTTGATTTCACAGTGAATAGAATGCTTTGACATAAAAGTAGTATACATTTAAATTTTACACCAAAGTACTTACTGCAAACCTAATGGAAACACCATAGGTTAACTTTCCACATGATTATGAGTAGTTTGAAAGTTGTTTCATGGCTGTACACATCAACAGTAAAAAGTTGTTATCTCAGTGCATGCAATGCTTAGACAATACAAATAGTATACATTTCACTTTTACACCAAAGCACTTACTGCAAACCTAATGGAAACAACTTAGATTAATTTCCCACGTGATTCTGAGATGTCTGAAACTTGTTTCATACCTGTCCACATAGAGACAAAAAAGTTGATTTCACAGTGAATAGAATGCTTTGACATAAAAGTAGTATACATTTCAATTGTACTCAAAAGTCCTGACTGCAAACCTAAAGCAAACACATTTGGTTCACTTCCCACATAAGTATGACTAGCTTTAAAGTTGTTTCATGCCTCAGTTCATCAAGACAAAAAAGTTACTTTCTCAGTACCACTATGCTCTGACATTAAGGTAATATACATCTCAATTTTACACCAAAGTACTTATTGCAAACTAATGGAAACACCTTAGGTTAACTTCCCACATGATTATGAGTAGTTTGAAAGTTGTTTCATGGCTGTACACATCAACACAAAAAAGTTGTTATCTCAGTGCATGCAATGCTTAGACAATACAAATAGTATACATTTCAATTTTACACCAAAGTAGTTACTGCAAACCTAATGGAAACAACTTAGATTAACTTCCCACATGATTCTGAGATGTCTGAAAGTTGTTTCATACTTGTGCACATCAAGACAAAAAAGTTGTTTTCTCAGTGCATGCAATGCTTTTACAATACAAATAGTATACATTTCAATTTTACACCAAAGCACTTACTGCAAACCTAATGGAAACACCTTAGGTTAACTTTCCACATGATTATGAGTAGTTTGAAAGTTGTTTCTTGGCTGTACACATCAACAGAAAAAAGATGTTATCTCACTGCATGCAATGCTTAGACAATACAAATAGTATACATTTCAATTTTACACCAAAGCCCTTACTGCAAACCTAATGGAAATAACTTAGATGAACTTCCCACATGATTCTGAGATGTCTGAAAGTTGTTTCATAACTGTGCACATAGAGACAAAAAAGTTGATTTCACAGTGAATAGAATGCTTTGGCATAAAAGTAGTATACATTTCAATTGTACTGAAAAGTCCTGACTGCAAACCTAATGGAAACAACTTAGATTAACTTCCCACATGATTCTGAGTAGTTTGAAAGTTGTTTCATGGCTGAACACATCAACACAAAAAAGTTGTTATCTCAGTGCATGCAATGCTTAGACACTACAAATAGTATACATTTCAATTTTACACCAAAGTAGTTACTGGAAACCTAATGGAAACAACTTAGATTAACTTCCCACATGATTCTGAGATGTCTGAAAGTTGTTTCATACTTGTGCGCATCACGACAAAAAAGCTGTTATCTCAGTGCATGCAATGCTTAGACAATACAAATAGTATACATTTCAATTTTACAGCAAAGCACTTACTGCAAACCTAATCGAAACACCTTAGGTTAACTTTCCACATGATTATGAGTAGTTTGAAAGTTGTTTCTTGGCTGTACACATCAACACAAATAAGTTGTTATCTCAGTGCATGCAATGCTTAGACACTACAAATAGTATACATTTCAATTTTACACCAAAGCACTTACTGCAAACCTAATGGAAACACTTTAGGTTAATATCCCACATGATTCTGAGATGTCTGAAAGTTGTTTCATACCTGTGCACATAGAGACAAAAAACTTGATTTCAACGTGAATAGAATGCTTTGACATAAAAGTAGTATACATTTCAATTGTACTCAAAAGTCCTGACTGCAAACCAAAAGCAAACACATTTGGTTAACTTCCCACATGATTATGACTAGCTTTAAAGTTGTTTCATGCCTCAGTTCATCAAGACAAAAAAGTTACTTTCTCAGTACTACTATGCTCTGACACTAAGGTAATATACATCTCAATTTTACACCAAAGTATTTACTGCAAACTAATGGAAACACCTTAGGTTAACTTCCCACATGATTATGAGTAGTTTGAAAGTTGTTTCATGGCTGTACACATCAACACAAAAAAGTTGTTATCTCAGTGCATGCAATGCTTAGACAATACAAATAGTATACATTTCAATTTTACACCAAAGTAGTTACTGGAAACCTAATGGAAACAACTTAGATTAACTTCCCACATGATTCTGAGATGTCTGAATGTTGTTTCATACTTGTGCACATCACGACAGAAAAGTTGTTTTCTCAGTGCATGCAATGCTTTTACAATACAAATAGTATACATTTCAATTTTACACCAGAGCACTTAATGCAAACCTAATGGAAACACCATCGGTTAACTTTCCACATGATTATGAGTAGTTTGAAAGATGTTTCACGGCTGTACACATCAACACAAAAAAGTTGTTATCTCAGTGCATGCAATGCTTAGACAATACAAATAGTATACATTTCAATTTTACACCAAAGTACTTACTGCAAACCTGTTGGAAACACTTTCGGTTAACTTCCCAGATGATTCTGAGATTTCTGAAAGTTGTTTCATACCTGCGCACATAAAGACAAAAAAGTTGATTTCACAGTGAATAGAATGCTTTGGCATAAAAGTAGTATACATTTCAATTTTACTCAAAAGTCCTGACTGCAAACCAAATGGAAACACCTTAGGTTAACTTCCCACATGATTATGAGTAGTTTGAAAGTTGTTTCATTGCTGTACACATCAACTCAAAAAAGCTGTTATCTCAGTGCATGCAATGCTTAGACAATACAAATAGTATACATTTCAATTTTACACCAAAGCACTTACTGCAAACCTAATGGAAACACCTTAGGTTAACTTTCCACATGATTATGAGTAGTTTGAAACTTGTTTCTTGGCTGTACACATCAACAGAAAAAAGATGTTATCTCACTGCATGCAATGCTTAGACAATACAAATAGTATACATTTCAATTTTACACCAAAGCCCTTACTGCAAACCTAATGGAAATAACTTAGATGAACTTCCCACATGATTCTGAGATGTCTGAAAGTTGTTTCATAACTGTGCACATAGAGACAAAAAAGTTGATTTCACAGTGAATAGAATGCTTTGACATAAAAGTAGTATACTTTTCAATTTTACACCAAAGTACTTACTGCAAACCTAATGGAAACACCATAGGTTAACTTTCCACATGATTATGAGTAGTTTGAAAGTTGTTTCATGGCTGTACACATCAACAGTAAAAAGTTGTTATCTCAGTGCATGCAATGCTTAGACAATACAAATAGTATACATTTCAATTTTACACCAAAGCACTTACTGCAAACCTAAAGGAAACAACTTAGATTAATTTCCCACATGATTCTGAGGTCTGAAACTTGTTTCATACCTGTGCACATCAAGACAAAAAAGTTGTTTTCTCAGTGCATGCAATGCTTTTACAATACAAATAGTATACATTTCAATTTTACACCAGAGCACTTAATGCAAACCTAATGGAAACACCATAGGTTAACTTTCCACATGATTATGAGTAGTTTGAAAGTTGTTTCACGGCTGTACACATCAACACAAAAAAGTTGTTATCTCAGTGCATGCAATGCTTAGACAATACAAATAGTATACATTTCAATTTTACACCAAAGTACTTACGTCAAACCTGTTGGAAACACTTTAGGTTAATATCCCACATGATTCTGAGATGTCTGAAAGTTGTTTCATACCTGTGCACATAGAGACAAAAAAGTTGATTTCACAGTGAATAGAATGCTTTGACATATAAGTAGTATACATTTCGATTATACTCAAAAGTCCTGACTGCAAACCTAATGCAAACACATTTGGTTAACTTCCCAGATGAGTATGACTAGCTTTAAAGTTGTTTCATGCCTCAGTTCATCAAGACAAAAAAGTTACTTTCTCAGTACTACTATGCTCTGACATTAAGGTAATATACATTTCAATTTTACACCAAAGAACTTTCTGCAAACCTAATGGAAACAACTTAGATTAACTTCCCACATGATTCTCAGTAGTTTGAAAGTTGTTTCATGGCTGTACACATCAACACAAAAAAGTTGTTATCTCAGTGCATGCAATGCTTAGACAATACAAATAGCATACATTTCAATTTTACACCAAAGTAGTTACTGGAAACCTAATGGAAACAACTTAGATTAACTTCCCACATGATTCTGAGATGTCCGAAAGTTGTTTCATACTTGTGCACATCACGACAAAAAAGTTGTTTTCTCAGTGCATGCAATGCTTTTACAATACAAATAGTATACATTTCAATTTTACACCAAAGCACTTACTGCAAACCTAATGGAAATAACTTAGATTAACTTCCCACATGATTCTGAGATGTCTGAAACTTGTTTCATACCTGTCCACATAGAGACAAAAAAGTTGATTTCAGAGTGAATTGAATGCTTTGACATAAAAGTAGTATACATTTCAATTGTACTCAAAAGTCCTGAGTGCAAACCTAAATCAAACACATTTGGTTAAATTCCCACATGATTCTGAGATGTCTGAAAGTTGTTTCATACTTGTGCACATCAAGACAAAAAAGTTGTTTTCTCAGTGCATGCAATGCTTTTACAATACAAATAGTATACATTTCAATTTTACACCAAAGCACTTACTGCAAACCTAATGGAAACACCTTAGGTTAACTTTCCACATGATTATGAGTAGTTTGAAAGTTGTTTCTTGGCTGTACACATCAACACAAAAAAGTTGTTATCTCAGTGCATGCAATGCTTAGACAATACAAATAGTATACATTTCAATTGTACTGAAAAGTCCTGACTGCAAACCTAATGGAAACACCATAGGTTAACTTTCCACATGATTATGAGTAGCTTGAAAGTTGTTCCATGGCTGTACACATGAACACAATAAAGTTGTTATCTCAGTGCATGCAATGCTTAGACACTACAAATAGTATACATTTCAATTTTACACCAAAGCACTTACTGCAAACCTAATGGAAACACTTTAGGTTAATATCCCACATGATTCTGAGATGTCTGAAAGTTGTTTCATACCTGTGCACATAGAGACAAAAAAGTTGATTTCACAGTGAATAGAATGCTTTGACATAAAAGTAGTATACATTTCAATAGTACTCAAAAGTCCTGACTGCAAACCAAAAGCAAACACATTTGGTTAACTTCCCACATGATTATGACTAGCTTTAAAGTTGTTTCATGCCTCAGTTCATCAAGACAAAAAAGTTACTTTCTCAGTACTACTATGCTCTCACATTAAGGTAATATACATCTCAATTTTACACCAAAGTACTTACTGCAAACCTAATGGAAACACCATAGGTTAACTTCCCACATGATTATGAGTAGTTTGAAAGTTGTTTCATGGCTGTACACATCAACACAAAAAAGTTGTTATCTCAGTGCATGCAATGATTAGACAATACAAATAGTATACATTTCAATTTTACACCAAAGTAGTTACTGCAAACCTAATGGAAACAACTTAGATTAACTTCCCACAAGATTCTGAGATGTCTGAAAGTTGTTTCATACTTGTGCACATCATGACAAAAAAGTTGTTTTCTCAGTGCATGCAATGCTTTTACAAAACAAATAGTATACATTTCAATTTTACACCAAAGCACTTACTGCAAACCTAATGGAAACACCTTAGGTTAACTTTCCACATGATTATGAGTAGTTTGAAAGTTGTTTCTTGGCTGTACACATCAACAGAAAAAAGTTGTTATCTCAGTGCATGCAATGCTTAGACAATACAAATAGTATACATTTCAATTTTACACCAAAGCACTTACTGCAAAACTAATGGAAATAACTTAGATTAACTTCCCACATGATTCTGAGATGTCTGAAAGTTGTTTCATACCTGTGCACATAGAGACAAAAAAGTTGATTTCACGGTGAATAGAATGCTTTGACATAAAAGTAGTATACATTTCAATTTTACACCAAAGTACTTACTGCAAACCTAATGGAAACACCATAGGTTAACTTTCCACATGATTATGAGTAGTTTGAAAGTTGTTTCATGGCTGTACACATCAACAGTAAAAAGTTGTTATCTCAGTGCATGCAATGCTTAGACAATACAAATAGTATACATTTCAATTTTACACCAAAGCACTTACTGCAAACCTAATGGAAACAACTTAGATTAATTTCCCACATGATTCTGAGATGTCTGAAACTTGTTTCATACCTGTCCACATAGAGACAAAAAAGTTGATTTCACAGTGAATAGAATGCTTTGACATAAAAGTAGTATACATTTCAATTGTACTCAAAAGTCCTGACTGCAAACCTAAAGCAAACACATTTGGTTCACTTCCCACATGAGTATGACTAGTTTTAAAGTTGTTTCATGCCTCAGTTCATCAAGACAAAAAAGTTACTTTCTCAGTACCACTATGCTCTGACATTAAGGTAATATACATCTCAATTTTACACCAAAGTAGTTACTGCAAACCTAATGGAAACAACTTAGATTAACTTCCCACATGATTCTGAGATGTCTGAAAGTTGTTTCATACCTGTGCTCATAAAGACAAAAAAGTTGATTTCACAGTGAATAGAATGCTTTGGCATAAAAGTAGTATACATTTCAATTGTACTGAAAAGTCCTGACTGCAAACCTAATGGAAACACCATAGGTTAACTTTCCACATGATTATGAGTAGCTTGAAAGTTGTTCCATGGCTGTACACATGAACACAATAAAGTTGTTATCTCAGTGCATGCAATGCTTAGACAATACAAATAGTATACATTTCAATTTTACACCAAAGCACTTACTGCAAACCTAATGGAAACAACTTAGATTAACTTCCCACATGATTCTGAGTAGTTTGCAAGTTGTTTCATACTTGTGCACATCACGACAAAAAAGTTGTTTTCTCAGTGCATGCAATGCTTTTACAATACAAATAGTATACATTTCAATTTTACACCAAAGCACTTACTGCAAACCTAATGGAAACACCTTAGGTTAACTTTCCACATGATTATGAGTAGCTTGAAAGTTGTTTCTTGGCTGTACACATCAACAGAAAAAAGTTGTTATCTCAGTGCATGCAATGCTTAGACAATACAAATAGTATACATTTCAATTTTACACCAAAGCACTTACTGCAAACCTAATGGAAACACTTTAGGTTAACTTCCCACATGATTCTGAGATGTCTGAAACTTGTTTCATACCTGTCCACATAGAGACAAAAAAGTTGATTTCACAGTGAATAGAATGCTTTGACATAAAAGTAGTATACATTTCAATTGTACTCAAAAGTCCTGACTACAAACCTAAAGCAAACACATTTGGTTCACTTCCCACATGTGTATGACTAGCTTTAAAGTTGTTTCATGCCTCAGTTCATCAAGACAAAAAAGTTACTTTCTCAGTACTACTATGCTCTGACATTAAGGTAATATACATCTCAATTTTACACCAAAGTACTTATTGCAAACTAATGGAAACACCTTAGGTTAACTTCCCACATGATTATGGGTAGTTTGAAAGTTGTTTCATGGCTGTACACATCAACACAAAAAAGTTGTTATCTCAGTGCATGCAATGCTTAGACAATACAAATAGTATACATTTCAATTTTACACCAAAGTAGTTACTGCAAACCTAATGGAAACAACTTAGATTAACTTCCCACATGATTCTGAGATGTCTGAAAGTTGTTTCATACTTGTGCACATCAAGACAAAAAAGTTGTTTTCTCAGTGCATGCAATGCTTTTACAATACAAATAGTATACATTTCAATTTTACACCAAAGCACTTACTGCAAACCTAATGGAAACACCTTAGGTTAACTTTCCACATGATTATGAGTAGTTTGAAAGTTGTTTCTTGGCTGTACACATCAACAGAAAAAAGATGTTATCTCACTGCATGCAATGCTTAGACAATACAAATAGTATACATTTCAATTTTACACCAAAGCCCTTACTGCAAAACTAATGGAAATAACTTAGATGAACTTCCCACATGATTCTGAGAAGTCTGAAAGTTGTTTCATAACTGTGCACATAGAGACAAAAAAGTTGATTTCACAGTGAATAGAATGCTTTGACATAAAAGTAGTATACATTTCAATTTTACACCAAAGTACTTACTGCAAACCTAATGGAAACACCATAGGTTAACTTTCCACATGATTATGAGTAGTTTGAAAGTTGTTTCATGGCTGTACACATCAACAGTAAAAAGTTGTTATCTCAGTGCATGCAATGCTTAGACAATACAAATAGTATAAATTTCAATTTTACACCAAAGCACTTACTGCAAACCTAATGGAAACAACTTAGATCAATTTCCCACATGATTCTGAGATGTCTGAAACTTGTTTCATACCTGTGCACATCAAGACAAAAAAGTTGTTTTCTCAGTGCATGCAATGCTTTTACAATACAAATAGTATACATTTCAATTTTACACCAGAGCACTTAATGCAAACCTAATGGAAACACCATAGGTTAACTTTCCACATGATTATGAGTAGTTTGAAAGTTGTTTCACGGCTGTACACATCAACACAAAAAAGTTGTTATCTCAGTGCATGCAATGCTTAGACAATACAAATAGTATACATTTCAATTTTACACCAAAGTACTTACTGCAAACCTGTTGGAAACACTTTAGGTTAACATCCCACATGATTCTGAGATGTCTGAAAGTTGTTTCATACCTGTGCACATAGAGACAAAAAAGTTGATTTCACAGTGAATAGAATGCTTTGACATATAAGTAGTATACATTTCGATTATACTCAAAAGTCCTGACTGCAAACCTAATGCAAACACATTTGGTTAACTTCCCAGATGAGTATGACTAGCTTTAAAGTTGTTTCATGCCTCAGTTCATCAAGACAAAAAAGTTACTTTCTCAGTACTACTATGCTCTGACATTAAGGTAATATACATTTCAATTTTACACCAAAGAACTTTCTGCAAACCTAATGGAAACAACTTAGATTAACTTCCCACATGATTCTGAGTAGTTTGAAAGTTGTTTCATGGCTGTACACATCAACACAAAAAAGTTGTTATCTCAGTGCATGCAATGCTTAGACAATACAAATAGTATACATTTCAATTTTACACCAAAGTAGTTACTGGAAACCTAATGGAAACAACTTAGATTAACTTCCCACATGATTCTGAGATGTCTGAAAGTTGTTTCATACTTGTGCACATCACGACAAAAAAGTTGTTTTCTCAGTGCATGCAATGCTTTTACAATACAAATAGTATACATTTCAATTTTACACCAGAGCACTTAATGCAAACCTAATGGAAACACCATCGGTTAACTTTCCACATGATTATGAGTAGTTTGAAAGTTGTTTCACGGCTGTACACATCAACACAAAAAAGTTGTTATCTCAGTGCATGCAATGCTTAGACAATACAAATAGTATACATTTCAATTTTACACCAAAGTACTTACTGCAAACCTGTTGGAAACACTTTAGGTTAACTTCCCAGATGATTCTGAGATTTCTGAAAGTTGTTTCATACCTGTGCACATAAAGACAAAAAAGTTGATTTCACAGTGAATAGAATGCTTTGGCATAAAAGTAGTATACATTTCAATTGTACTGAAAAGTCCTGACTGCAAACCTAATGGAAACACCTTAGGTTAACTTCCCACATGATTATGAGTAGTTTGAAAGTTGTTTCATTGCTGTACACATCAACTCAAAAAAGCTGTTATCTCAGTGCATGCAATGCTTAGACAATACAAATAGTATACATTTCAATTTTACACCAAAGCACTTACTGCAAACCTAATGGAAACACCTTAGGTTAACTTTCCACATTATTATGAGTAGTTTGAAAGTTGTTTCATGGCTGTACACATCAACACACAAAAGTGGTTATCTCAGTGCATGCAATGCTTAGACAATACAAATAGTATACATTTCAATTTTACACCAAAGCACTTACTGCAAACCTAATGGAAACACTTTAGGTTAACTTCCCACATGATTCTGAGATGTCTGAAACTTGTTTCATACCTGTCCACATAGAGACAAAAAAGTTGATTTCAGAGTGAATAGAATGCTTTGACATAAAAGTAGTATACATTTCAATTGTACTCAAAAGTCCTGAGTGCAAACCTAAAGCAAACACATTTGGTTAACTTCCCACATGATTATGAGTAGTTTGAAAGTTGTTTCATGGCTGTACACATCAACACAAAAAAGTTGTTATCTCAGTGCATGCAATGCTTAGACAATACAAATAGTATACATTTCAATTTTACACCAAAGTAGTTACTGCAAACCTAATGGAAACAACTTAGATTAATTTCCCACATGATTCTGAGATGTCTGAAAGTTGTTTCATACTTGTGCACATCAAGACAAAAAAGTTGTTTTCTCAGTGCATGCAATGCTTTTACAATAAAAATAGTATACATTTCAATTTTCCACCAAAGCACTTACTGCAAACCTAATGGAAACACCTTAGGTTAACTTTCCACATGATTATGAGTAGTTTGAAAGTTGTTTCTTGGCTGTACACATCAACACAAAAAAGTTGTTATCTCAGTGCATGCAATGCTTAGACAATACAAATAGTATACATTTCAATTTTACACCAAAGCACTTACTGCAAACCTAATGGAAACAACTTAGATTAATTTCCCACATGATTCTGAGATGTCAGAAACTTGTTTCATACCTGTCCACATAGAGACAAAAAAGTTGATTTCAGAGTGAATAGAATGCTTTGACATAAAAGTAGTATACATTTGAATTGTACTCAAAAGTCCTGACTACAAACCTAAAGCAAACACATTTGGTTCACTTCCCACATGTGTATGACTAGCTTTAAAGTTGTTTCATGCCTCAGTTCATCAAGACAAAAAAGTTACTTTCTCAGTACTACTATGCTCTGACATTAAGGTAATATACATCTCAATTTTACACCAAAGTACTTATTGCAAACTAATGGAAACACCTTAGGTTAACTTCCCACATGATTATGAGTAGTTTGAAAGTTGTTTCATGGCTGTACACATCAACACAAAAAAGTTGTTATCTCAGTGCATGCAATGCTTAGACAATACAAATAGTATACATTTCAATTTTACACCAAAGTACTTACT
>NW_027275139.1:0-67141 GCF_030028105.1 Mobula birostris
TGGAAGAGAGTGAACGGGTGGTGACGTGTGTTTGTGGAAAATGGTGAGTGTGTGGACCGCGGTGAGTGTGTGGAACATGCTCGGTGCGTGGACGAGGTGGGTGTGTGGAGCATGGTGAGAGATTGGAACATCGTGAGAGGGTGGAACGTGGTGAGTGAGTGGAACATGGTGAGGTAGTGGAACATGGTGAGTGTGTGGAACGTGATCAGTGAGTGAAACGTGGTGAGAGTGTGGAATGTGGTGAGTGTGTGGAACGTGGTGAGAAAGTGAACGTGGTGAGAGTGTGGAACGTGGTAAGTGTGTGGAACGTGGTGAGTTAGTTGAACGTGGTGAGAGTGTGGAACGTGGTGAGTGAGTGGAAAGTGGTGAGAGAGTGGAAAGTGGAGAGTGTGGAACGTGGTGAGTGTGTGGAACGTGGTGAGTTAGTTGAACGTGGTGAGAGTGTGGAACGTGGTGGGTGTGTGGAACATGGTGAGTGAGTGGAACGTGGTCAGTGAGTGAAACATGGTGAGACTGTGGAATGTGGTGAATGTGTGGAACATGGTGATAGAGTGGAACGTGGTGAGAGTGTGGAACGTGGTAAGTGTGTGGAACGTGGTTAGTATGTGGAACGTGGTGAGTTAGTTGAACGTGGTGAGAGTGTGGAACGTGGTGAGTGAGGGGAAAGTGGTGAGAGAGTGGAAAGTGGAGAGTGTGGAACGTGGTGAGTGTGTGGAACGTGGTGAGTTAGTTGAACGTGGTGAGAGTGTGGAACGTGGTGAGTGAGTTGAAAATTGTGAGGGTGTGGAACGTGGTGTGTTTATTGAAAATGGTGAGTGTGGAACGTGGTGAGTGAGTGGAACATGGTGAGGTAGTGGAACATGGTGAGTGTGTGGAACGTGGTCAGTGAGTGAAACGTGGTGAGAGTGTGGAATGTGGTGAGTGTGTGGAACCTGGTGAGTGTGTGGACCGTCGTGTGTTTGTGGAACGTGCTGAGAGAGTGGAACGTGGTGAGAGTGTGGAACGTGGTGAGTGTGTGGAACGTCGTGAGTCTGTGGAACGTGGTGAGTTATTTGAACGTGGTGAGTGTGTGGAACGTGGTGAGTGAGTGAAACATGGAGCGTGTGTGGAACGTGGTGTGTTTGTGGAACATGGTGAGTGAGTGGAAGGTGGTGAGATTGTGGAACGTCGTGAGTGTGTGGAACGTGGTGAGTTATTTGAACCTGGTGAGTGAGTAGAACGTGGTGAGTGTGTGGAATGCGGTGTTTGTGTGGAACGTGGAGGGTGTGTGGAGATGGTGAGAGATTGGAACATGGTGAATGAGTGGAATGTGGTGAGTGTGTGGAACGTGGTCAATGTGTGGAACATGTTGAGTGAGTGGAACATGCTGAGTGTGTGGAACATGGTGGGTGTGTGGAATGTGGTAGGTGTGTGGAGAATGGTGAGTGAGTGGAACGTGGTGTATGTGTGGAACGTGTTGAATGAGTGGAACGTGGTGAGTGTGTGGAACGTCGTGAGTCTGTGGAACGTGGTGAGTTATTTGAACGTGGTGAGTGTGTGGAACGTGGTGAGTGTGTGGAACATGGTGAGTGAGTGAAACATGGAGCGTGTGTGGAACGTGGTGTGTTTGTGGAACATGGTGAGTGAGTGGAAGGTGGTGAGATTGTGGAACGTCGTGAGTGTGTGGAACGTGGTGAGTTATTTGAACCTGGTGAGTGAGTAGAACGTGGTGAGTGTGTGGAATGCGGTGTTTGTGTGGAACGTGGAGGGTGTGTGGAGATGGTGAGAGATGGAACATGGTGAATGAGTGGAATGTGGTGAGTGTGTGGAACGTGGTCAGTCTGTGGAACATGTTGAGTGAGTGGAACATGCTGAGTGTGTGGAACATGGTGGGTGTGTGGAATGTGGTAGGTGTGTGGAGAATGGTGAGTGAGTGGAACGTGGTGTATGTGTGGAACGTGGTGAGTGTGTGGAACGTGGTGAGTTAGTTGAACGTGGTGAGAGTGTGGAACGTGGTGGGTGTGTGGAACATGGTGAGTGAGTGGAACGTGGTCAGTGAGTGAAACATGGTGAGACTGTGGAATGTGGTGAGTGTGTGGAACATGGTGATAGAGTGGAACGTGGTGAGAGTGTGGAACGTGGTAAGTGTGTGGAACGTGGATAATATGTGGAACGTGGTGAGTTTGTGGAAAATGGTGAGTGTGTGGACCGTGGTGAGTGTGTGGAACGTGGCGAGTGTGTGGAACATGCTGGGTGCGTGGACGTGGTGGGTGTGTGGAGCATGGTGAGAGATTGCAACGTCGTGAGAGGGTGGAATGTGGTGAGTGAGTGGAACATGGTGAGGTAGTGGAACATGGTGAGTGTGTGGAACGTGATCAGTGAGTGAAACGTGGTGAGAGTGTGGAATGTGGTGAGTGTGTGGAACGTGGTGAGAGAGTGAACGTGGTGAGAGTGTGGAACGTGGTAAGTGTGTGGAACGTGGTTAGTATGTGGAACGTGGTGAGTTAGTTGAACGTGGTGAGAGTGTGGAACGTGGTGAGTGAGTGGAAAGTGGTGAGAGAGTGGGAAGTGGAGAGTGTGGAACGTGGTGAGTGTGTGGAACGTGGTGAGTTAGTTGAACGTGGTGAGAGTGTGGAACGTGGTGGGTGTGTGGAACATGGTGAGTGAGTGGAACGTGGTCAGTGAGTGAAACATGGTGAGACTGTGGAATGTGGTGAGTGTGTGGAACATGGTGATAGAGTGGAACGTGGTGAGAGTGTGGAACGTGGTAAGTGTGTGGAACGTGGTTAGTATGTGGAACGTGGTTAGTTAGTTGAACGTGGTGAGAGTGTGGAACGTGGTGAGTGAGTTGAAAATTGTGAGGGTGTGGAACGTGGTGTGTTTGTGGAAAATGGTGAGTGTGGAACGTGGTGAGTGTGTGGAACGTGCTGAGTGTGTGGAACATGCTGGGTGTGTGGACGTGGTGGGTGTGTGGAGCATGGTGAGGTAGTGGAACATGGTGAGTGTGTGGAACGTGGTCAGTGAGTGAAACGTGGTGAGAGTGTGGAATGTGGTGAGTGTGTGGAACCTGGTGAGTGTGTGGACCGTCGTGTGTTTGTGGAACGTGCTGAGAGAGTGGAACGTGGTGAGAGTGTGGAACGTGGTGAGTGTGTGGAACGTGGTGAGAGTGTGGAACGTGGTGGTTGTGTGGAATGTGGAATGTGGAACATGGTGAGTGAGTGGAACATGGTGAATGAGTGGAACATGGTCAGTGAGTGGAACGTGGTGAGTGTGTGGAACGTGGTGAGTGTGTGGAACATGCTGAGTTAGTGGAACATGGTGAGTGTGTGGAACATGCTGGGTGTGTGGAACGTGGTGGGTGTCTGGAGCATGGTGAGAGATTGGAGCGTCGTGAGAGGGTGGAACGTGGTGAGTGAGTGGAAAATGGTGAGGTAGTGGAACATGGTGAGTGTGTGGAACGTGGTCAGTGAGTGAAATGTGGTGAGAGTGTGGAATGTGGTGAGTGTGAGGAACGTGGTGAGAGAGTGAACGTGGTGAGAGTGCGGAACGTGGTGAGTGTGTGGAACCTGGTGAGTGTGTGGACCGTCGTGTGTTTGTGGAACGTGCTGAGAGAGTGGAACGTGGTGAGAGTGTGGAACGTGGTGAGTGTGTGGAACGTCGTGAGTCTGTGGAACGTGGTGAGTGTGTGGAACGTGCTGAATGTGTGGAACGTGGTGCGTGTGTGGAACGTAGTGAGTGTGTGGAACATGTTGAGTGAGTGGAACATGCTGAGTGTGTGGAACATGGTGGGTGTGTGGAATGTGGTAGGTGTGTGGAGAATGGTGAGTGAGTGGAACGTGGTGTATGTGTGGAACGTGTTGAATGAGTGGAACGTGGTCAGTGAGTGGAACGTGGTGAGAGTGTGGAACGTTGTGAGTGAGAGGAAAGTGGTGAGAGAGTGGAAAGTGGAGAGTGTGGAACGTGGTGAGTGTGTGGAACGTGGTGAGTTAGTTGAACGTGGTGAGAGTGTGGAACGTGGTGGGTGTGTGGAACATGGTGAGTGAGTGGAACGTGGTCAGTTAGTGAAACATGGTGAGACTGTGGAATGTGGTGAGTGTGTGGAACATTGTGATAGAGTGGAATGTGGTGAGAGTGTGGAACGTGTTAAGTGTGTGGAACGTGGTTAATATGTGGAACGTGGTGAGTTAGTTGAACGTGGTGAGAGTGTGGAACGTGGTGAGTGTGTGGAACGTGGTGAGTGAGTTGAAAATTGTGAGGGTGTGGAACGTGGTGTGTTTGTGGAAAATGGTGAGTGTGTGGACCGTGGTGAGTGTGTGGAACGTGGCGAGTGTGTGGAACATGCTGGGTGCGTGGACGAGGTGGGTGTGTGGAGCATGGTGAGAGATTGGAACGTCGTGAGAGGGTGGAACGTGGTGAGTGAGTGGAACATGGTGAGGTAGTGGAACATGGTGAGTGTGTGGAACGTGATCAGTGAGTGAAACGTGGTGAGAGTGTGGAATGTGGTGAGTGTGTGGAACGTGGTGAGAAAGTGAACGTGGTGAGAGTGTGGAACGTGGTAAGTGTGTGGAACGTGGTTAGTATGTGGAACGTGGTGAGTTAGTTGAACGTGGTGAGAGTGTGGAACGTGGTGAGTGAGTGGAAAGTGGTGAGAGAGTGGAAAGTGGAGAGTGTGGAACGTGCTGAGTGTGTGGAACGTGGTGAGTTAGTTGAACGTGGTGAGAGTGTGGAACGTGGTGGGTGTGTGGAACATGGTGAGTGAGTGGAACGTGGTCAGTGAGTGAAACATGGTGAGACTGTGGAATGTGGTGAATGTGTGGAACATGGTGATAGAGTGGAACGTGGTGAGAGTGTGGAACGTGGTAAGTGTGTGGAACGTGGTTAGTATGTGGAACGTGGTGAGTTAGTTGAACGTGGTGAGAGTGTGGAACGTGGTGAGTGAGGGGAAAGTGGTGAGAGAGTGGAAAGTGGAGAGTGTGGAACGTGGTGAGTGTGTGGAACGTGGTGAGTTAGTTGAACGTGGTGAGAGTGTGGAACGTGGTGAGTGAGTTGAAAATTGTGAGGGTGTGGAACGTGGTGTGTTTGTGGAAAATGGTGAGTGTGGAACGTGGTGAGTGTGTGGAACGTGGTGAGTGTGTGGAAAGTGGTGAGTGTGTGGAACATGCTGGGTGTGTGGACGTGGTGGGTGTGTGGAGCATGGTGAGAGATTGGAACGTCGTGAGAGAGTGGAACGTGGTGAGTGAGTGGAACATGGTGAGGTAGTGGAACATGGTGAGTGTGTGGAACGTGGTCAGTGAGTGAAACGTGGTGAGAGTGTGGAATGTGGTGAGTGTGTGGAACCTGGTGAGTGTGTGGACCGTCGTGTGTTTGTGGAACGTGCTGAGAGAGTGGAACGTGGTGAGAGTGTGGAACGTGGTGAGTGTGTGGAACGTCGTGAGTCTGTGGAACGTGGTGAGTTATTTGAACGTGGTGAGTGTGTGGAACGTGGTGAGTGTGTGGAACATGGTGAGTGAGTGGAACATGGAGCGTGTGTGGAACGTCGTGTGTTTGTGGAACATGGTGAGTGAGTGGAAGGTGGTGAGATTGTGGAACGTCGTGAGTGTGTGGAACGCGGTGTTTGTGTGGAACGTGGAGGGTGTGTGGAGATGGTGAGAGATTGGAACATGGTGAATGAGTGGAATGTGGTGAGTGTGTGGAACGTGGTCAGTCTGTGGAACATGTTGAGTGAGTGGAACATGCTGAGTGTGTGGAACATGGTGGGTGTGTGGAATGTGGTAGGTGTGTGGAGAATGGTGAGTGAGTGGAACGTGGTGTATGTGTGGAACGTGTTGAATGAGTGGAACGTAGTCAGTGAGTGGAACGTGGTGAGAGTGTGGAACGTTGTGAGTGAGTGGAAAGTGGTGAGAGAGTGGAAAGTGGAGAGTGTGGAACGTGGTGAGTGTGTGGAACGTGGTGAGTTAGTTGAACGTGGTGAGAGTGTGGAACGTGGTGGGTGTGTGGAACATGGTGAGTGAGTGGAACGTGGTCAGTGAGTGAAACATGGTGAGACTGTGGAATGTGGTGAGTGTGTGGAACATGGTGATAGAGTGGAACGTGGTGAGAGTGTGGAACGTGGTAAGTGTGTGGAACGTGGTTAGTATGTGGAACGTGGTGAGTTAGTTGAACGTGGTGAGAGTGTGGAACGTGGTGAGTGAGTTGAAAATTCTGAGGGTGTGGAACGTGGTGTGTTTGTGGAAAATGGTGAGTGTGGAACGTGGTGAGTGTGTGGAACGTGCTGAGTGTGTGGAACATGCTGGGTGTGTGGACGTGGTGGGTGTGTGGAGCATGGTGAGGTAGTGGAACATGGTGAGTGTGTGGAACGTGGTCAGTGAGTGAAACGTGGTGAGAGTGTGGAATGTGGTGAGTGTGTGGAACCTGGTGAGTGTGTGGACCGTCGTGTGTTTGTGGAACGTGCTGAGAGAGTGGAACGTGGTGAGAGTGTGGAACGTGGTGAGTGTGTGGAACGTGGTGAGAGTGTGGAACGTGGTGGTTGTGTGGAATGTGGAATGTGGAACATGGTGAGTGAGTGGAACATGGTGAATGAGTGGAACATGGTCAGTGAGTGGAACGTGGTGAGTGTGTGGAACTTGGTAACAGAGTGGAACGTTTGTGGAAAATGGTGAGTGTGTGGAACGTGGTGAGTGTGTGGAACGTGGTGAGTGTGTGGAACATGCTGAGTTAGTGGAACATGGTGAGTGTGTGGAACATGCTGGGTGTGTGGAACGTGGTGGGTGTCTGGAGCATGGTGAGAGATTGGAGCGTCGTGAGAGGGTGGAACGTGGTGAGTGAGTGGAAAATGGTGAGGTAGTGGAACATGGTGAGTGTGTGGAACGTGGTCAGTGAGTGAAATGTGGTGAGAGTGTGGAATGTGGTGAGTGTGAGGAACGTGGTGAGAGAGTGAACGTGGTGAGAGTGTGGAACGTGGTGAGTGTGTGGAACCTGGTGAGTGTGTGGACCGTCGTGTGTTTGTGGAACGTGCTGAGAGAGTGGAACGTGGTGAGAGTGTGGAACGTGGTGAGTGTGTGGAACGTCGTGAGTCTGTGGAACGTGGTGAGTGTGTGGAACGTGGTGAGTGTGTGGAACATGGTGAGGGAGTGGAACGTAAAGACTGCGTGGTACGTGGTAATCGTGTGGAACATGGTGAATGTGTGAAACGTGCTGAATGTGTGGAACGTGGTGCGTGTGTGGAACGTAGTGAGTGTGTGGAACATGTTGAGTGAGTGGAACATGCTGAGTGTGTGGAACATGGTGGGTGTGTGGAATGTGGTAGGTGTGTGGAGAATGGTGAGTGAGTGGAACGTGGTGTATGTGTGGAACGTGTTGAATGAGTGGAACGTGGTCAGTGAGTGGAACGTGGTGAGAGTGTGGAACGTTGTGAGTGAGAGGAAAGTGGTGAGAGAGTGGAAAGTGGAGAGTGTGGAACGTGGTGGGTGTGTGGAACATGGTGAGTGAGTGGAACGTGGTCAGTTAGTGAAACATGGTGAGAATGTGGAATGTGGTGAGTGTGTGGAACATTGTGATAGAGTGGAATGTGGTGAGAGTGTGGAACGTGTTAAGTGTGTGGAACGTGGTTAATATGTGGAACGTGGTGAGTTAGTTGAACGTGGTGAGAGTGTGGAACGTGGTGAGTGTGTGGAACGTGGTGAGTGAGTTGAAAATTGTGAGGGTGTGGAACGTGGTGTGTTTGTGGAAAATGGTGAGTGTGTGGACCGCGGTGAGTGTGTGGAACATGCTCGGTGCGTGGACGAGGTGGGTGTGTGGAGCATGGTGAGAGATTGGAACATCGTGAGAGGGTGGAACGTGGTGAGTGAGTGGAACATGGTGAGGTAGTGGAACATGGTGAGTGTGTGGAACGTGATCAGTGAGTGAAACGTGGTGAGAGTGTGGAATGTGGTGAGTGTGTGGAACGTGGTGAGAAAGTGAACGTGGTGAGAGTGTGGAACGTGGTAAGTGTGTGGAACGTGGTGAGTTAGTTGAACGTGGTGAGAGTGTGGAACGTGGTGAGTGAGTGGAAAGTGGTGAGAGAGTGGAAAGTGGAGAGTGTGGAACGTGGTGAGTGTGTGGAACGTGGTGAGTTAGTTGAACGTGGTGAGAGTGTGGAACGTGGTGGGTGTGTGGAACATGGTGAGTGAGTGGAACGTGGTCAGTGAGTGAAACATGGTGAGACTGTGGAATGTGGTGAATGTGTGGAACATGGTGATAGAGTGGAACGTGGTGAGAGTGTGGAACGTGGTAAGTGTGTGGAACGTGGTTAGTATGTGGAACGTGGTGAGTTAGTTGAACGTGGTGAGAGTGTGGAACGTGGTGAGTGAGGGGAAAGTGGTGAGAGAGTGGAAAGTGGAGAGTGTGGAACGTGGTGAGTGTGTGGAACGTGGTGAGTTAGTTGAACGTGGTGAGAGTGTGGAACGTGGTGAGTGAGTTGAAAATTGTGAGGGTGTGGAACGTGGTGTGTTTATTGAAAATGGTGAGTGTGGAACGTGGTGAGTGTGTGGAACGTGGTGAGTGTGTGGAAAGTGGTGAGTCTGTGGAACATGCTGGGTGTGTGGACGTGGTGGGTGTGTGGAGCATGGTGAGAGATTGGAACGTCGTGAGAGAGTGGAACGTGGTGAGTGAGTGGAACATGGTGAGGTAGTGGAACATGGTGAGTGTGTGGAACGTGGTCAGTGAGTGAAACGTGGTGAGAGTGTGGAATGTGGTGAGTGTGTGGAACCTGGTGAGTGTGTGGACCGTCGTGTGTTTGTGGAACGTGCTGAGAGAGTGGAACGTGGTGAGAGTGTGGAACGTGGTGAGTGTGTGGAACGTCGTGAGTCTGTGGAACGTGGTGAGTTATTTGAACGTGGTGAGTGTGTGGAACGTGGTGAGTGTGTGGAACATGGTGAGTGAGTGGAACATGGAGCGTGTGTGGAACGTGGTGTGTTTGTGGAACATGGTGAGTGAGTGGAAGGTGGTGAGATTGTGGAACGTCGTGAGTGTGTGGAACGCGGTGTTTGTGTGGAACGTGGAGGGTGTGTGGAGATGGTGAGAGATTGGAACATGGTGAATGAGTGGAATGTGGTGAGTGTGTGGAACGTGGTCAGTCTGTGGAACATGTTGAGTGAGTGGAACATGCTGAGTGTGTGGAACATGGTGGGTGTGTGGAATGTGGTAGGTGTGTGGAGAATGGTGAGTGAGTGGAACGTGGTGTATGTGTGGAACGTGTTGAATGAGTGGAACGTAGTCAGTGAGTGGAACGTGGTGAGAGTGTGGAACGTTGTGAGTGAGTGGAGAGTGGTGAGAGAGTGGAAAGTGGAGAGTGTGGAACGTGGTGAGTGTGTGGAACGTGGTGAGTTAGTTGAACGTGGTGAGAGTGTGGAACGTGGTGGGTGTGTGGAACATGGTGAGTGAGTGGAACGTGGTCAGTGAGTGAAACATGGTGAGACTGTGGAATGTGGTGAGTGTGTGGAACATGGTGATAGAGTGGAACGTGGTGAGAGTGTGGAACGTGGTAAGTGTGTGGACCGTGGATAATATGTGGAACGTGGTGAGTTAGTTGAACGTGGTGAGAGTGTGGAACGTGGTGAGTGTGTGGAACGTGGTGAGTGTGTGGAATATGCTGGGTGCGTGTACGTGGTGGGTGTGTGGAGCATGGTGAGAGGTTGGAACGTCGTGAGAGGGTCGAATGTGGTGAGTGAGTGGAACATGGTGAGGTAGTGGAACATGGTGAGTGTGTGGAACGTGATCAGTGAGTGAAACGTGGTGAGAGTGTGGAATGTGGTGAGTGTGTGGAACGTGGTGAGAGAGTGAACGTGGTGAGAGTGTGGAATGTGGTAAGTGTGTGGAAAGTGGTGAGAGAGTGGGAAGTGGAGAGTGTGGAACATGGTGAGTGTGTGGAACGTGGTGTGTTAGTTGAACGTGGTGAGAGTGTGGAACGTGGTGGGTGTGTGGAACATGGTGAGTGAGTGGAATGTGGTCAGTGAGTGAAACATGGTGAGACTGTGGAATGTGGTGAGTGTGTGGAACATGGTGATAGAGTGGAACGTGGTGAGAGTGTGGAACGTGGTAAGTGTGTGGAACGTGGTTAGTATGTGGAACGTGGTGAGTTAGTTGAACGTGGTGAGAGTGTGGAACGTGGTGAGTGAGTTGAAAATTGTGAGGGTGTGGAACGTGGTGTGTTTGTGGAAAATGGTGAGTGTGGAACGTGGTGAGTGTGTGGAACGTGCTGAGTGTGTGGAACATGCTGGGTGTGTGGACGTGGTGGGTGTGTGGAGCATGGTGAGGTAGTGGAACATGGTGAGTGTGTGGAACGTGGTCAGTGAGTGAAACGTGGTGAGAGTGTGGAATGTGGTGAGTGTGTGGAATCTGGTGATTGTGTGGACCGTCGTGTGTTTGTGGAACGTGCTGAGAGAGTGGAACGTGGTGAGAGTGTGGAACGTGGTGAGTGTGTGGAACGTGGTGAGAGTGTGGAACGTGGTGGTTGTGTGGAATGTGGAATGTGGAACATGGTGAGTGAGTGGAACATGGTGAATGAGTGGAACATGGTCAGTGAGTGGAACGTGGTGAGTGTGTGGAACTTGGTAACAGAGTGGAAGGTTTGTGGAAAATGGTGAGTGTGTGGAACGTGGTGAGTGTGTGGAACATGCTGAGTTAGTGGAACATGGTGATTGTGTGGAACATGCTGGGTGTGTGGAACGTGGTGGGTGTCTGGAGCATGGTGAGAGATTGGAGCGTCGTGAGAGGGTGGAACGTGGTGAGTGAGTGGAAAATGGTGAGGTAGTGGAACATGGTGAGTGTGTGGAACGTGGTCAGTGAGTGATATGTGGTGAGAGTGTGGAATGTAGTGAGTGTGAGGAACGTGGTGAGAGAGTGAACGTGGTGAGAGTGTGGAACGTGGTGAGTGTGTGGAACCTGGTGAGTGTGTGGACCGTCGTGTGTTTGTGGAACGTGCTGAGAGAGTGGAACGTGGTGAGAGTGTGGAACGTGGTGAGTGTGTGGAACGTCGTGAGTCTGTGGAACGTGGTGAGTGTGTGGAACATGGTGAGGGAGTGGAACGTAAAGACTGCGTGGTACGTGGTAATCGTGTGGAACGTGGTGAATGTGTGAAACGTGCTGAATGTGTGGAACGTGGTGCGTGTGTGGAACGTAGTGAGTGTGTGGAACATGTTGATTGAGTGGAACATGCTGAGTGTGTGGAACATGGTGGGTGTGTGGAATGTGGTAGGTGTGTGGAGAATGGTGAGTGAGTGGAACGTGGTGTATGTGTGGAACGTGTTGAATGAGTGGAACGTGGTCAGTGAGTGGAACGTGGTGAGATTGTGGAACGTTGTGAGTGAGAGGAAAGTGGTAAGAGAGTGGAAAGTGGAGAGTGTGGAACGTGGTGAGTGTGTGGAACGTGGTGAGTTAGTTGAACGTGGTGATAGTGTGGAACGTGGTGGGTGTGTGGAACATGGTGAGTGAGTGGAACGTGGTCAGTTAGTGAAACATGGTGAGACTGTGGAATGTGGTGAGTGTGTGGAACATTGTGATAGAGTGGAATGTGGTGAGAGTGTGGAACGTGTTAAGTGTGTGGAACGTGGTTAATATGTGGAATGTGGTGAGTTAGTTGAACGTGGTGAGAGTGTGGAACGTGGTGAGTGTGTGGAACGTGGTGAGTGAGTTGAAAATTGTGAGGGTGTGGAACGTGGTGTGTTTGTGGAAAATGGTGAGTGTGTGGACCGTGGTGAGTGTGTGGAACGTGGTGAGTGTGTGGAACATGCTGGGTGCGTGGACGTGGTGGGTGTGTGGAGCATGGTGAGAGATTGGAACGTCGTGAGAGGGTGGAACGTGGTGAGTGAGTGGAACATGGTGAGTTAGTTGAACGTGGTGAGAGTGTGGAAAGTGGTGGGTGTGTGGAACATGTTGAGTGAGTGGAACATGCTGAGTGTGTGGAACATGGTGGGTGTGTGGAATGCGGTGGGTGTGTGGAGCATGGTGAGAAAGTGGATAATGGTGAGGGAGTGGAATGTGGTGAGTGTGTGGACTGTGCTGAGTGTGTGGAACCTGATGAGCTTGTGGAACGTGGTGGGAGTGTGGAAAATTGTGAGTGAGTGGATCGTGGTGTGTGTGTGGAACGTGTTGAATGAGTGGAACGTGGTCAGTGAGTGGTACGTGGTGAGAGTGTGGAACGTTGTGAGTGAGTGGAACGTGGTGAGTTAGTTGAACGTGGTGAGAGTGTGGAACGTGGTGAGTGTGTGGAACGTGGTGAGTTAGTTGAACGTGGTGAGAGTGTGGAACGTGGTGGGTGTGTGGAACGTGGTGAGTGAGTGGAACGTGGTGAGAGTGTGGAACGTTGTGAGTGAGTGGAAAGTGGTGAGAGAGTGGAAAGTGGAGAGTGTGGAACGTGGTGAGTGTGTGGAACGTGGTGAGTTAGTTGAACGTGGTGAGAGTGTGGAACGTGGTGGGTGTGTGGAACATGGTGAGTGAGTGGAACGTGGTCAGTGAGTGAAACATGGTGAGACTGTGGAATGTGGTGAGTGTGTGGAACATGGTGATAGAGTGGAACGTGGTGAGAGTGTGGAACGTGGTAAGTGTGTGGAACGTGGATAATATGTGGAACGTGGTGAGTTAGTTGAACGTGGTGAGAGTGTGGAACGTGGTGAGTGTGTGGAACGTGGTGAGTGAGTTGAAAATAGTGAGGGTGTGGAACGTGGTGTGTTTGTGGAAAATGGTGAGTGTGTGGACCGTGGTGAGTGTGTGGAACGTGGCGAGTGTGTGGAACATGCTGGGTGCGTGGACGTGGTGGGTGTGTGGAGCATGGTGAGAGATTGCAACGTCGTGAGAGGGTGGAATGTGGTGAGTGAGTGGAACGTGGTGAGAGTGTGGAATGTGGTGAGTGTGTGGAACGTGGTGAGAGAGTGAACGTGGTGAGAGTGTGGAACGTGGTAAGTGTGTGGAACGTGGTTAGTATGTGGAACGTGGTGAGTTAGTTGAACGTGGTGAGAGTGTGGAACGTGGTGAGTGAGTGGAAAGTGGTGAGAGAGTGGGAAGTGGAGAGTGTGGAACGTGGTGAGTGTGTGGAACGTGGTGAGTTAGTTGAACGTGGTGAGAGTGTGGAACGTGGTGGGTGTGTGGAACATGGTGAGTGAGTGGAACGTGGTCAGTGAGTGAAACATGGTGAGACTGTGGAATGTGGTGAGTGTGTGGAACATGGTGATAGAGTGGAACGTGGTGAGAGTGTGGAACGTGGTAAGTGTGTGGAACGTGGTTAGTATGTGGAACGTGGTGAGTTAGTTGAACGTGGTGAGAGTGTGGAACGTGGTGAGTGAGTTGAAAATTGTGAGGGTGTGGAACGTGGTGTGTTTGTGGAAAATGGTGAGTGTGGAACGTGGTGAGAGTGTGGAACGTGCTGAGTGTGTGGAACATGCTGGGTGTGTGGACGTGGTGGGTGTGTGGAGCATGGTGAGGTAGTGGAACATGGTGAGTGTGTGGAACGTGGTCAGTGAGTGAAACGTGGTGAGAGTGTGGAATGTGGTGAGTGTGTGGAACCTGGTGAGTGTGTGGACCGTCGTGTGTTTGTGGAACGTGCTGAGAGAGTGGAACGTGGTGAGAGTGTGGAACGTGGTGAGTGTGTGGAACGTGGTGAGAGTGTGGAACGTGGTGGTTGTGTGGAATGTGGAATGTGGAACATGGTGAGTGAGTGGAACATGGTGAATGAGTGGAACATGGTCAGTGAGTGGAACGTGGTGAGTGTGTGGAACTTGGTAACAGAGTGGAACGTTTGTGGAAAATGGTGAGTGTGTGGAACGTGGTGAGTGTGTGGAACGTGGTGAGTGTGTGGAACATGCTGAGTTAGTGGAACATGGTGAGTGTGTGGAACATGCTGGGTGTGTGGAACGTGGTGGGTGTCTGGAGCATGGTGAGAGATTGGAGCGTCGTGAGAGGGTGGAACGTGGTGAGTGAGTGGAAAATGGTGAGGTAGTGGAACATGGTGAGTGTGTGGAACGTGGTCAGTGAGTGAAATGTGGTGAGAGTGTGGAATGTGGTGAGTGTGAGGAACGTGGTGAGAGAGTGAACGTGGTGAGAGTGTGGAACGTGGTGAGTGTGTGGAACCTGGTGAGTGTGTGGACCGTCGTGTGTTTGTGGAACGTGCTGAGAGAGTGGAACGTGGTGAGAGTGTGGAACGTGGTGAGTGTGTGGAACGTCGTGAGTCTGTGGAACGTGGTGAGTGTGTGGAACGTGGTGAGTGTGTGGAACATGGTGAGGGAGTGGAACGTAAAGACTGCGTGGTACGTGGTAATCATGTGGAACGTGGTGAATGTGTGAAACGTGCTGAATGTGTGGAACATGGTGCGTGTGTGGAACGTAGTGAGTGTGTGGAACATGTTGAGTGAGTGGAACATGCTGAGTGTGTGGAACATGGTGGGTGTGTGGAATGTGGTAGGTGTGTGGAGAATGGTGAGTGAGTGGAACGTGGTGTATGTGTGGAACGTGTTGAATGAGTGGAACGTGGTCAGTGAGTGGAACGTGGTGAGAGTGTGGAACGTTGTGAGTGAGAGGAAAGTGGTGAGAGAGTGGAAAGTGGAGAGTGTGGAACGTGGTGGGTGTGTGGAACATGGTGAGTGAGTGGAACGTGGTCAGTTAGTGAAACATGGTGAGAATGTGGAATGTGGTGAGTGTGTGGAACATTGTGATAGAGTGGAATGTGGTGAGAGTGTGGAACGTGTTAAGTGTGTGGAACGTGGTTAATATGTGGAACGTGGTGAGTTAGTTGAACGTGGTGAGAGTGTGGAACGTGGTGAGTGTGTGGAACGTGGTGAGTGAGTTGAAAATTGTGAGGGTGTGGAACGTGGTGTGTTTGTGGAAAATGGTGAGTGTGTGGACCGCGGTGAGTGTGTGGAACATGCTCGGTGCGTGGACGAGGTGGGTGTGTGGAGCATGGTGAGAGATTGGAACATCGTGAGAGGGTGGAACGTGGTGAGTGAGTGGAACATGGTGAGGTAGTGGAACATGGTGAGTGTGTGGAACGTGATCAGTGAGTGAAACGTGGTGAGAGTGTGGAATGTGGTGAGTGTGTGGAACGTGGTGAGAAAGTGAACGTGGTGAGAGTGTGGAACGTGGTAAGTGTGTGGAACGTGGTGAGTTAGTTGAACGTGGTGAGAGTGTGGAACGTGGTGAGTGAGTGGAAAGTGGTGAGAGAGTGGAAAGTGGAGAGTGTGGAACGTGGTGAGTGTGTGGAACGTGGTGAGTTAGTTGAACGTGGTGAGAGTGTGGAACGTGGTGGGTGTGTGGAACATGGTGAGTGAGTGGAACGTGGTCAGTGAGTGAAACATGGTGAGACTGTGGAATGTGGTGAATGTGTGGAACATGGTGATAGAGTGGAACGTGGTGAGAGTGTGGAACGTGGTAAGTGTGTGGAACGTGGTTAGTATGTGGAACGTGGTGAGTTAGTTGAACGTGGTGAGAGTGTGGAACGTGGTGAGTGAGGGGAAAGTGGTGAGAGAGTGGAAAGTGGAGAGTGTGGAACGTGGTGAGTGTGTGGAACGTGGTGAGTTAGTTGAACGTGGTGAGAGTGTGGAACGTGGTGAGTGAGTTGAAAATTGTGAGGGTGTGGAACGTGGTGTGTTTATTGAAAATGGTGAGTGTGGAACGTGGTGAGTGAGTGGAACATGGTGAGGTAGTGGAACATGGTGAGTGTGTGGAACGTGGTCAGTGAGTGAAACGTGGTGAGAGTGTGGAATGTGGTGAGTGTGTGGAACCTGGTGAGTGTGTGGACCGTCGTGTGTTTGTGGAACGTGCTGAGAGAGTGGAACGTGGTGAGAGTGTGGAACGTGGTGAGTGTGTGGAACGTCGTGAGTCTGTGGAACGTGGTGAGTTATTTGAACGTGGTGAGTGTGTGGAACGTGGTGAGTGAGTGAAACATGGAGCGTGTGTGGAACGTGGTGTGTTTGTGGAACATGGTGAGTGAGTGGAAGGTGGTGAGATTGTGGAACGTCGTGAGTGTGTGGAACGTGGTGAGTTATTTGAACCTGGTGAGTGAGTAGAACGTGGTGAGTGTGTGGAATGCGGTGTTTGTGTGGAACGTGGAGGGTGTGTGGAGATGGTGAGAGATTGGAACATGGTGAATGAGTGGAATGTGGTGAGTGTGTGGAACGTGGTCAATGTGTGGAACATGTTGAGTGAGTGGAACATGCTGAGTGTGTGGAACATGGTGGGTGTGTGGAATGTGGTAGGTGTGTGGAGAATGGTGAGTGAGTGGAACGTGGTGTATGTGTGGAACGTGTTGAATGAGTGGAACGTAGTCAGTGACTGGAACGTGGTGAGAGTGTGGAACGTGGTGAGTGTGTGGAACGTCGTGAGTCTGTGGAACGTGGTGAGTTATTTGAACGTGGTGAGTGTGTGGAACGTGGTGAGTGTGTGGAACATGGTGAGTGAGTGAAACATGGAGCGTGTGTGGAACGTGGTGTGTTTGTGGAACATGGTGAGTGAGTGGAAGGTGGTGAGATTGTGGAACGTCGTGAGTGTGTGGAACGTGGTGAGTTATTTGAACCTGGTGAGTGAGTAGAACGTGGTGAGTGTGTGGAATGCGGTGTTTGTGTGGAACGTGGAGGGTGTGTGGAGATGGTGAGAGATGGAACATGGTGAATGAGTGGAATGTGGTGAGTGTGTGGAACGTGGTCAGTCTGTGGAACATGTTGAGTGAGTGGAACATGCTGAGTGTGTGGAACATGGTGGGTGTGTGGAATGTGGTAGGTGTGTGGAGAATGGTGAGTGAGTGGAACGTGGTGTATGTGTGGAACGTGGTGAGTGTGTGGAACGTGGTGAGTTAGTTGAACGTGGTGAGAGTGTGGAACGTGGTGGGTGTGTGGAACATGGTGAGTGAGTGGAACGTGGTCAGTGAGTGAAACATGGTGAGACTGTGGAATGTGGTGAGTGTGTGGAACATGGTGATAGAGTGGAACGTGGTGAGAGTGTGGAACGTGGTAAGTGTGTGGAACGTGGATAATATGTGGAACGTGGTGAGTTAGTTGAACGTGGTGAGAGTGTGGAACGCGGTGAGTGTGTGGAACGTGGTGAGTGAGTTGAAAATAGTGAGGGTGTGGAACGTGGTGTGTTTGTGGAAAATGGTGAGTGTGTGGACCGTGGTGAGTGTGTGGAACGTGGCGAGTGTGTGGAACATGCTGGGTGCGTGGACGTGGTGGGTGTGTGGAGCATGGTGAGAGATTGCAACGTCGTGAGAGGGTGGAATGTGGTGAGTGAGTGGAACATGGTGAGGTAGTGGAACATGGTGAGTGTGTGGAACGTGATCAGTGAGTGAAACGTGGTGAGAGTGTGGAATGTGGTGAGTGTGTGGAACGTGGTGAGAGAGTGAACGTGGTGAGAGTGTGGAACGTGGTAAGTGTGTGGAACGTGGTTAGTATGTGGAACGTGGTGAGTTAGTTGAACGTGGTGAGAGTGTGGAACGTGGTGAGTGAGTGGAAAGTGGTGAGAGAGTGGGAAGTGGAGAGTGTGGAACGTGGTGAGTGTGTGGAACGTGGTGAGTTAGTTGAACGTGGTGAGAGTGTGGAACGTGGTGGGTGTGTGGAACATGGTGAGTGAGTGGAACGTGGTCAGTGAGTGAAACATGGTGAGACTGTGGAATGTGGTGAGTGTGTGGAACATGGTGATAGAGTGGAACGTGGTGAGAGTGTGGAACGTGGTAAGTCTGTGGAACGTGGTTAGTATGTGGAACGTGGTTAGTTAGTTGAACGTGGTGAGAGTGTGGAACGTGGTGAGTGAGTTGAAAATTGTGAGGGTGTGGAACGTGGTGTGTTTGTGGAAAATGGTGAGTGTGGAACGTGGTGAGTGTGTGGAACGTGCTGAGTGTGTGGAACATGCTGGGTGTGTGGACGTGGTGGGTGTGTGGAGCATGGTGAGGTAGTGGAACATGGTGAGTGTGTGGAACGTGGTCAGTGAGTGAAACGTGGTGAGAGTGTGGAATGTGGTGAGTGTGTGGAACCTGGTGAGTGTGTGGACCGTCGTGTGTTTGTGGAACGTGCTGAGAGAGTGGAACGTGGTGAGAGTGTGGAACGTGGTGAGTGTGTGGAACGTGGTGAGAGTGTGGAACGTGGTGGTTGTGTGGAATGTGGAATGTGGAACATGGTGAGTGAGTGGAACATGGTGAATGAGTGGAACATGGTCAGTGAGTGGAACGTGGTGAGTGTGTGGAACGTGGTGAGTGTGTGGAACATGCTGAGTTAGTGGAACATGGTGAGTGTGTGGAACATGCTGGGTGTGTGGAACGTGGTGGGTGTCTGGAGCATGGTGAGAGATTGGAGCGTCGTGAGAGGGTGGAACGTGGTGAGTGAGTGGAAAATGGTGAGGTAGTGGAACATGGTGAGTGTGTGGAACGTGGTCAGTGAGTGAAATGTGGTGAGAGTGTGGAATGTGGTGAGTGTGAGGAACGTGGTGAGAGAGTGAACGTGGTGAGAGTGTGGAACGTGGTGAGTGTGTGGAACCTGGTGAGTGTGTGGACCGTCGTGTGTTTGTGGAACGTGCTGAGAGAGTGGAACGTGGTGAGAGTGTGGAACGTGGTGAGTGTGTGGAACGTCGTGAGTCTGTGGAACGTGGTGAGTGTGTGGAACGTGCTGAATGTGTGGAACGTGGTGCGTGTGTGGAACGTAGTGAGTGTGTGGAACATGTTGAGTGAGTGGAACATGCTGAGTGTGTGGAACATGGTGGGTGTGTGGAATGTGGTAGGTGTGTGGAGAATGGTGAGTGAGTGGAACGTGGTGTATGTGTGGAACGTGTTGAATGAGTGGAACGTGGTCAGTGAGTGGAACGTGGTGAGAGTGTGGAACGTTGTGAGTGAGAGGAAAGTGGTGAGAGAGTGGAAAGTGGAGAGTGTGGAACGTGGTGAGTGTGTGGAACGTGGTGAGTTAGTTGAACGTGGTGAGAGTGTGGAACGTGGTGGGTGTGTGGAACATGGTGAGTGAGTGGAACGTGGTCAGTTAGTGAAACATGGTGAGACTGTGGAATGTGGTGAGTGTGTGGAACATTGTGATAGAGTGGAATGTGGTGAGAGTGTGGAACGTGTTAAGTGTGTGGAACGTGGTTAATATGTGGAACGTGGTGAGTTAGTTGAACGTGGTGAGAGTGTGGAACGTGGTGAGTGTGTGGAACGTGGTGAGTGAGTTGAAAATTGTGAGGGTGTGGAACGTGGTGTGTTTGTGGAAAATGGTGAGTGTGTGGACCGTGGTGAGTGTGTGGAACGTGGCGAGTGTGTGGAACATGCTGGGTGCGTGGACGAGGTGGGTGTGTGGAGCATGGTGAGAGATTGGAACGTCGTGAGAGGGTGGAACGTGGTGAGTGAGTGGAACATGGTGAGGTAGTGGAACATGGTGAGTGTGTGGAACGTGATCAGTGAGTGAAACGTGGTGAGAGTGTGGAATGTGGTGAGTGTGTGGAACGTGGTGAGAAAGTGAACGTGGTGAGAGTGTGGAACGTGGTAAGTGTGTGGAACGTGGTTAGTATGTGGAACGTGGTGAGTTAGTTGAACGTGGTGAGAGTGTGGAACGTGGTGAGTGAGTGGAAAGTGGTGAGAGAGTGGAAAGTGGAGAGTGTGGAACGTGCTGAGTGTGTGGAACGTGGTGAGTTAGTTGAACGTGGTGAGAGTGTGGAACGTGGTGGGTGTGTGGAACATGGTGAGTGAGTGGAACGTGGTCAGTGAGTGAAACATGGTGAGACTGTGGAATGTGGTGAATGTGTGGAACATGGTGATAGAGTGGAACGTGGTGAGAGTGTGGAACGTGGTAAGTGTGTGGAACGTGGTTAGTATGTGGAACGTGGTGAGTTAGTTGAACGTGGTGAGAGTGTGGAACGTGGTGAGTGAGGGGAAAGTGGTGAGAGAGTGGAAAGTGGAGAGTGTGGAACGTGGTGAGTGTGTGGAACGTGGTGAGTTAGTTGAACGTGGTGAGAGTGTGGAACGTGGTGAGTGAGTTGAAAATTGTGAGGGTGTGGAACGTGGTGTGTTTGTGGAAAATGGTGAGTGTGGAACGTGGTGAGTGTGTGGAACGTGGTGAGTGTGTGGAAAGTGGTGAGTGTGTGGAACATGCTGGGTGTGTGGACGTGGTGGGTGTGTGGAGCATGGTGAGAGATTGGAACGTCGTGAGAGAGTGGAACGTGGTGAGTGAGTGGAACATGGTGAGGTAGTGGAACATGGTGAGTGTGTGGAACGTGGTCAGTGAGTGAAACGTGGTGAGAGTGTGGAATGTGGTGAGTGTGTGGAACCTGGTGAGTGTGTGGACCGTCGTGTGTTTGTGGAACGTGCTGAGAGAGTGGAACGTGGTGAGAGTGTGGAACGTGGTGAGTGTGTGGAACGTCGTGAGTCTGTGGAACGTGGTGAGTTATTTGAACGTGGTGAGTGTGTGGAACGTGGTGAGTGTGTGGAACATGGTGAGTGAGTGGAACATGGAGCGTGTGTGGAACGTCGTGTGTTTGTGGAACATGGTGAGTGAGTGGAAGGTGGTGAGATTGTGGAACGTCGTGAGTGTGTGGAACGCGGTGTTTGTGTGGAACGTGGAGGGTGTGTGGAGATGGTGAGAGATTGGAACATGGTGAATGAGTGGAATGTGGTGAGTGTGTGGAACGTGGTCAGTCTGTGGAACATGTTGAGTGAGTGGAACATGCTGAGTGTGTGGAACATGGTGGGTGTGTGGAATGTGGTAGGTGTGTGGAGAATGGTGAGTGAGTGGAACGTGGTGTATGTGTGGAACGTGTTGAATGAGTGGAACGTAGTCAGTGAGTGGAACGTGGTGAGAGTGTGGAACGTTGTGAGTGAGTGGAAAGTGGTGAGAGAGTGGAAAGTGGAGAGTGTGGAACGTGGTGAGTGTGTGGAACGTGGTGAGTTAGTTGAACGTGGTGAGAGTGTGGAACGTGGTGGGTGTGTGGAACATGGTGAGTGAGTGGAACGTGGTCAGTGAGTGAAACATGGTGAGACTGTGGAATGTGGTGAGTGTGTGGAACATGGTGATAGAGTGGAACGTGGTGAGAGTGTGGAACGTGGTAAGTGTGTGGAACGTGGTTAGTATGTGGAACGTGGTGAGTTAGTTGAACGTGGTGAGAGTGTGGAACGTGGTGAGTGAGTTGAAAATTCTGAGGGTGTGGAACGTGGTGTGTTTGTGGAAAATGGTGAGTGTGGAACGTGGTGAGTGTGTGGAACGTGCTGAGTGTGTGGAACATGCTGGGTGTGTGGACGTGGTGGGTGTGTGGAGCATGGTGAGGTAGTGGAACATGGTGAGTGTGTGGAACGTGGTCAGTGAGTGAAACGTGGTGAGAGTGTGGAATGTGGTGAGTGTGTGGAACCTGGTGAGTGTGTGGACCGTCGTGTGTTTGTGGAACGTGCTGAGAGAGTGGAACGTGGTGAGAGTGTGGAACGTGGTGAGTGTGTGGAACGTGGTGAGAGTGTGGAACGTGGTGGTTGTGTGGAATGTGGAATGTGGAACATGGTGAGTGAGTGGAACATGGTGAATGAGTGGAACATGGTCAGTGAGTGGAACGTGGTGAGTGTGTGGAACTTGGTAACAGAGTGGAACGTTTGTGGAAAATGGTGAGTGTGTGGAACGTGGTGAGTGTGTGGAACGTGGTGAGTGTGTGGAACATGCTGAGTTAGTGGAACATGGTGAGTGTGTGGAACATGCTGGGTGTGTGGAACGTGGTGGGTGTCTGGAGCATGGTGAGAGATTGGAGCGTCGTGAGAGGGTGGAACGTGGTGAGTGAGTGGAAAATGGTGAGGTAGTGGAACATGGTGAGTGTGTGGAACGTGGTCAGTGAGTGAAATGTGGTGAGAGTGTGGAATGTGGTGAGTGTGAGGAACGTGGTGAGAGAGTGAACGTGGTGAGAGTGTGGAACGTGGTGAGTGTGTGGAACCTGGTGAGTGTGTGGACCGTCGTGTGTTTGTGGAACGTGCTGAGAGAGTGGAACGTGGTGAGAGTGTGGAACGTGGTGAGTGTGTGGAACGTCGTGAGTCTGTGGAACGTGGTGAGTGTGTGGAACGTGGTGAGTGTGTGGAACATGGTGAGGGAGTGGAACGTAAAGACTGCGTGGTACGTGGTAATCGTGTGGAACATGGTGAATGTGTGAAACGTGCTGAATGTGTGGAACGTGGTGCGTGTGTGGAACGTAGTGAGTGTGTGGAACATGTTGAGTGAGTGGAACATGCTGAGTGTGTGGAACATGGTGGGTGTGTGGAATGTGGTAGGTGTGTGGAGAATGGTGAGTGAGTGGAACGTGGTGTATGTGTGGAACGTGTTGAATGAGTGGAACGTGGTCAGTGAGTGGAACGTGGTGAGAGTGTGGAACGTTGTGAGTGAGAGGAAAGTGGTGAGAGAGTGGAAAGTGGAGAGTGTGGAACGTGGTGGGTGTGTGGAACATGGTGAGTGAGTGGAACGTGGTCAGTTAGTGAAACATGGTGAGAATGTGGAATGTGGTGAGTGTGTGGAACATTGTGATAGAGTGGAATGTGGTGAGAGTGTGGAACGTGTTAAGTGTGTGGAACGTGGTTAATATGTGGAACGTGGTGAGTTAGTTGAACGTGGTGAGAGTGTGGAACGTGGTGAGTGTGTGGAACGTGGTGAGTGAGTTGAAAATTGTGAGGGTGTGGAACGTGGTGTGTTTGTGGAAAATGGTGAGTGTGTGGACCGCGGTGAGTGTGTGGAACATGCTCGGTGCGTGGACGAGGTGGGTGTGTGGAGCATGGTGAGAGATTGGAACATCGTGAGAGGGTGGAACGTGGTGAGTGAGTGGAACATGGTGAGGTAGTGGAACATGGTGAGTGTGTGGAACGTGATCAGTGAGTGAAACGTGGTGAGAGTGTGGAATGTGGTGAGTGTGTGGAACGTGGTGAGAAAGTGAACGTGGTGAGAGTGTGGAACGTGGTAAGTGTGTGGAACGTGGTGAGTTAGTTGAACGTGGTGAGAGTGTGGAACGTGGTGAGTGAGTGGAAAGTGGTGAGAGAGTGGAAAGTGGAGAGTGTGGAACGTGGTGAGTGTGTGGAACGTGGTGAGTTAGTTGAACGTGGTGAGAGTGTGGAACGTGGTGGGTGTGTGGAACATGGTGAGTGAGTGGAACGTGGTCAGTGAGTGAAACATGGTGAGACTGTGGAATGTGGTGAATGTGTGGAACATGGTGATAGAGTGGAACGTGGTGAGAGTGTGGAACGTGGTAAGTGTGTGGAACGTGGTTAGTATGTGGAACGTGGTGAGTTAGTTGAACGTGGTGAGAGTGTGGAACGTGGTGAGTGAGGGGAAAGTGGTGAGAGAGTGGAAAGTGGAGAGTGTGGAACGTGGTGAGTGTGTGGAACGTGGTGAGTTAGTTGAACGTGGTGAGAGTGTGGAACGTGGTGAGTGAGTTGAAAATTGTGAGGGTGTGGAACGTGGTGTGTTTATTGAAAATGGTGAGTGTGGAACGTGGTGAGTGTGTGGAACGTGGTGAGTGTGTGGAAAGTGGTGAGTCTGTGGAACATGCTGGGTGTGTGGACGTGGTGGGTGTGTGGAGCATGGTGAGAGATTGGAACGTCGTGAGAGAGTGGAACGTGGTGAGTGAGTGGAACATGGTGAGGTAGTGGAACATGGTGAGTGTGTGGAACGTGGTCAGTGAGTGAAACGTGGTGAGAGTGTGGAATGTGGTGAGTGTGTGGAACCTGGTGAGTGTGTGGACCGTCGTGTGTTTGTGGAACGTGCTGAGAGAGTGGAACGTGGTGAGAGTGTGGAACGTGGTGAGTGTGTGGAACGTCGTGAGTCTGTGGAACGTGGTGAGTTATTTGAACGTGGTGAGTGTGTGGAACGTGGTGAGTGTGTGGAACATGGTGAGTGAGTGGAACATGGAGCGTGTGTGGAACGTGGTGTGTTTGTGGAACATGGTGAGTGAGTGGAAGGTGGTGAGATTGTGGAACGTCGTGAGTGTGTGGAACGCGGTGTTTGTGTGGAACGTGGAGGGTGTGTGGAGATGGTGAGAGATTGGAACATGGTGAATGAGTGGAATGTGGTGAGTGTGTGGAACGTGGTCAGTCTGTGGAACATGTTGAGTGAGTGGAACATGCTGAGTGTGTGGAACATGGTGGGTGTGTGGAATGTGGTAGGTGTGTGGAGAATGGTGAGTGAGTGGAACGTGGTGTATGTGTGGAACGTGTTGAATGAGTGGAACGTAGTCAGTGAGTGGAACGTGGTGAGAGTGTGGAACGTTGTGAGTGAGTGGAGAGTGGTGAGAGAGTGGAAAGTGGAGAGTGTGGAACGTGGTGAGTGTGTGGAACGTGGTGAGTTAGTTGAACGTGGTGAGAGTGTGGAACGTGGTGGGTGTGTGGAACATGGTGAGTGAGTGGAACGTGGTCAGTGAGTGAAACATGGTGAGACTGTGGAATGTGGTGAGTGTGTGGAACATGGTGATAGAGTGGAACGTGGTGAGAGTGTGGAACGTGGTAAGTGTGTGGACCGTGGATAATATGTGGAACGTGGTGAGTTAGTTGAACGTGGTGAGAGTGTGGAACGTGGTGAGTGTGTGGAACGTGGTGAGTGTGTGGAATATGCTGGGTGCGTGTACGTGGTGGGTGTGTGGAGCATGGTGAGAGGTTGGAACGTCGTGAGAGGGTCGAATGTGGTGAGTGAGTGGAACATGGTGAGGTAGTGGAACATGGTGAGTGTGTGGAACGTGATCAGTGAGTGAAACGTGGTGAGAGTGTGGAATGTGGTGAGTGTGTGGAACGTGGTGAGAGAGTGAACGTGGTGAGAGTGTGGAATGTGGTAAGTGTGTGGAAAGTGGTGAGAGAGTGGGAAGTGGAGAGTGTGGAACATGGTGAGTGTGTGGAACGTGGTGTGTTAGTTGAACGTGGTGAGAGTGTGGAACGTGGTGGGTGTGTGGAACATGGTGAGTGAGTGGAATGTGGTCAGTGAGTGAAACATGGTGAGACTGTGGAATGTGGTGAGTGTGTGGAACATGGTGATAGAGTGGAACGTGGTGAGAGTGTGGAACGTGGTAAGTGTGTGGAACGTGGTTAGTATGTGGAACGTGGTGAGTTAGTTGAACGTGGTGAGAGTGTGGAACGTGGTGAGTGAGTTGAAAATTGTGAGGGTGTGGAACGTGGTGTGTTTGTGGAAAATGGTGAGTGTGGAACGTGGTGAGTGTGTGGAACGTGCTGAGTGTGTGGAACATGCTGGGTGTGTGGACGTGGTGGGTGTGTGGAGCATGGTGAGGTAGTGGAACATGGTGAGTGTGTGGAACGTGGTCAGTGAGTGAAACGTGGTGAGAGTGTGGAATGTGGTGAGTGTGTGGAATCTGGTGATTGTGTGGACCGTCGTGTGTTTGTGGAACGTGCTGAGAGAGTGGAACGTGGTGAGAGTGTGGAACGTGGTGAGTGTGTGGAACGTGGTGAGAGTGTGGAACGTGGTGGTTGTGTGGAATGTGGAATGTGGAACATGGTGAGTGAGTGGAACATGGTGAATGAGTGGAACATGGTCAGTGAGTGGAACGTGGTGAGTGTGTGGAACTTGGTAACAGAGTGGAAGGTTTGTGGAAAATGGTGAGTGTGTGGAACGTGGTGAGTGTGTGGAACATGCTGAGTTAGTGGAACATGGTGATTGTGTGGAACATGCTGGGTGTGTGGAACGTGGTGGGTGTCTGGAGCATGGTGAGAGATTGGAGCGTCGTGAGAGGGTGGAACGTGGTGAGTGAGTGGAAAATGGTGAGGTAGTGGAACATGGTGAGTGTGTGGAACGTGGTCAGTGAGTGATATGTGGTGAGAGTGTGGAATGTAGTGAGTGTGAGGAACGTGGTGAGAGAGTGAACGTGGTGAGAGTGTGGAACGTGGTGAGTGTGTGGAACCTGGTGAGTGTGTGGACCGTCGTGTGTTTGTGGAACGTGCTGAGAGAGTGGAACGTGGTGAGAGTGTGGAACGTGGTGAGTGTGTGGAACGTCGTGAGTCTGTGGAACGTGGTGAGTGTGTGGAACATGGTGAGGGAGTGGAACGTAAAGACTGCGTGGTACGTGGTAATCGTGTGGAACGTGGTGAATGTGTGAAACGTGCTGAATGTGTGGAACGTGGTGCGTGTGTGGAACGTAGTGAGTGTGTGGAACATGTTGATTGAGTGGAACATGCTGAGTGTGTGGAACATGGTGGGTGTGTGGAATGTGGTAGGTGTGTGGAGAATGGTGAGTGAGTGGAACGTGGTGTATGTGTGGAACGTGTTGAATGAGTGGAACGTGGTCAGTGAGTGGAACGTGGTGAGATTGTGGAACGTTGTGAGTGAGAGGAAAGTGGTAAGAGAGTGGAAAGTGGAGAGTGTGGAACGTGGTGAGTGTGTGGAACGTGGTGAGTTAGTTGAACGTGGTGATAGTGTGGAACGTGGTGGGTGTGTGGAACATGGTGAGTGAGTGGAACGTGGTCAGTTAGTGAAACATGGTGAGACTGTGGAATGTGGTGAGTGTGTGGAACATTGTGATAGAGTGGAATGTGGTGAGAGTGTGGAACGTGTTAAGTGTGTGGAACGTGGTTAATATGTGGAATGTGGTGAGTTAGTTGAACGTGGTGAGAGTGTGGAACGTGGTGAGTGTGTGGAACGTGGTGAGTGAGTTGAAAATTGTGAGGGTGTGGAACGTGGTGTGTTTGTGGAAAATGGTGAGTGTGTGGACCGTGGTGAGTGTGTGGAACGTGGTGAGTGTGTGGAACATGCTGGGTGCGTGGACGTGGTGGGTGTGTGGAGCATGGTGAGAGATTGGAACGTCGTGAGAGGGTGGAACGTGGTGAGTGAGTGGAACATGGTGAGTTAGTTGAACGTGGTGAGAGTGTGGAAAGTGGTGGGTGTGTGGAACATGTTGAGTGAGTGGAACATGCTGAGTGTGTGGAACATGGTGGGTGTGTGGAATGCGGTGGGTGTGTGGAGCATGGTGAGAAAGTGGATAATGGTGAGGGAGTGGAATGTGGTGAGTGTGTGGACTGTGCTGAGTGTGTGGAACCTGATGAGCTTGTGGAACGTGGTGGGAGTGTGGAAAATTGTGAGTGAGTGGATCGTGGTGTGTGTGTGGAACGTGTTGAATGAGTGGAACGTGGTCAGTGAGTGGTACGTGGTGAGAGTGTGGAACGTTGTGAGTGAGTGGAACGTGGTGAGTTAGTTGAACGTGGTGAGAGTGTGGAACGTGGTGAGTGTGTGGAACGTGGTGAGTTAGTTGAACGTGGTGAGAGTGTGGAACGTGGTGGGTGTGTGGAACGTGGTGAGTGAGTGGAACGTGGTGAGAGTGTGGAACGTTGTGAGTGAGTGGAAAGTGGTGAGAGAGTGGAAAGTGGAGAGTGTGGAACGTGGTGAGTGTGTGGAACGTGGTGAGTTAGTTGAACGTGGTGAGAGTGTGGAACGTGGTGGGTGTGTGGAACATGGTGAGTGAGTGGAACGTGGTCAGTGAGTGAAACATGGTGAGACTGTGGAATGTGGTGAGTGTGTGGAACATGGTGATAGAGTGGAACGTGGTGAGAGTGTGGAACGTGGTAAGTGTGTGGAACGTGGATAATATGTGGAACGTGGTGAGTTAGTTGAACGTGGTGAGAGTGTGGAACGTGGTGAGTGTGTGGAACGTGGTGAGTGAGTTGAAAATAGTGAGGGTGTGGAACGTGGTGTGTTTGTGGAAAATGGTGAGTGTGTGGACCGTGGTGAGTGTGTGGAACGTGGCGAGTGTGTGGAACATGCTGGGTGCGTGGACGTGGTGGGTGTGTGGAGCATGGTGAGAGATTGCAACGTCGTGAGAGGGTGGAATGTGGTGAGTGAGTGGAACGTGGTGAGAGTGTGGAATGTGGTGAGTGTGTGGAACGTGGTGAGAGAGTGAACGTGGTGAGAGTGTGGAACGTGGTAAGTGTGTGGAACGTGGTTAGTATGTGGAACGTGGTGAGTTAGTTGAACGTGGTGAGAGTGTGGAACGTGGTGAGTGAGTGGAAAGTGGTGAGAGAGTGGGAAGTGGAGAGTGTGGAACGTGGTGAGTGTGTGGAACGTGGTGAGTTAGTTGAACGTGGTGAGAGTGTGGAACGTGGTGGGTGTGTGGAACATGGTGAGTGAGTGGAACGTGGTCAGTGAGTGAAACATGGTGAGACTGTGGAATGTGGTGAGTGTGTGGAACATGGTGATAGAGTGGAACGTGGTGAGAGTGTGGAACGTGGTAAGTGTGTGGAACGTGGTTAGTATGTGGAACGTGGTGAGTTAGTTGAACGTGGTGAGAGTGTGGAACGTGGTGAGTGAGTTGAAAATTGTGAGGGTGTGGAACGTGGTGTGTTTGTGGAAAATGGTGAGTGTGGAACGTGGTGAGAGTGTGGAACGTGCTGAGTGTGTGGAACATGCTGGGTGTGTGGACGTGGTGGGTGTGTGGAGCATGGTGAGGTAGTGGAACATGGTGAGTGTGTGGAACGTGGTCAGTGAGTGAAACGTGGTGAGAGTGTGGAATGTGGTGAGTGTGTGGAACCTGGTGAGTGTGTGGACCGTCGTGTGTTTGTGGAACGTGCTGAGAGAGTGGAACGTGGTGAGAGTGTGGAACGTGGTGAGTGTGTGGAACGTGGTGAGAGTGTGGAACGTGGTGGTTGTGTGGAATGTGGAATGTGGAACATGGTGAGTGAGTGGAACATGGTGAATGAGTGGAACATGGTCAGTGAGTGGAACGTGGTGAGTGTGTGGAACTTGGTAACAGAGTGGAACGTTTGTGGAAAATGGTGAGTGTGTGGAACGTGGTGAGTGTGTGGAACGTGGTGAGTGTGTGGAACATGCTGAGTTAGTGGAACATGGTGAGTGTGTGGAACATGCTGGGTGTGTGGAACGTGGTGGGTGTCTGGAGCATGGTGAGAGATTGGAGCGTCGTGAGAGGGTGGAACGTGGTGAGTGAGTGGAAAATGGTGAGGTAGTGGAACATGGTGAGTGTGTGGAACGTGGTCAGTGAGTGAAATGTGGTGAGAGTGTGGAATGTGGTGAGTGTGAGGAACGTGGTGAGAGAGTGAACGTGGTGAGAGTGTGGAACGTGGTGAGTGTGTGGAACCTGGTGAGTGTGTGGACCGTCGTGTGTTTGTGGAACGTGCTGAGAGAGTGGAACGTGGTGAGAGTGTGGAACGTGGTGAGTGTGTGGAACGTCGTGAGTCTGTGGAACGTGGTGAGTGTGTGGAACGTGGTGAGTGTGTGGAACATGGTGAGGGAGTGGAACGTAAAGACTGCGTGGTACGTGGTAATCATGTGGAACGTGGTGAATGTGTGAAACGTGCTGAATGTGTGGAACATGGTGCGTGTGTGGAACGTAGTGAGTGTGTGGAACATGTTGAGTGAGTGGAACATGCTGAGTGTGTGGAACATGGTGGGTGTGTGGAATGTGGTAGGTGTGTGGAGAATGGTGAGTGAGTGGAACGTGGTGTATGTGTGGAACGTGTTGAATGAGTGGAACGTGGTCAGTGAGTGGAACGTGGTGAGAGTGTGGAACGTTGTGAGTGAGAGGAAAGTGGTGAGAGAGTGGAAAGTGGAGAGTGTGGAACGTGGTGAGTGTGTGGAACGTGGTGAGTTAGTTGAACGTGGTGAGAGTGTGCAACGTGGTGGGTGTGTGGAATATGGTGAGTGAGTGGAACGTGGTCAGTTAGTGAAACATGGTGAGACTGTGGAATGTGGTGAGTGTGTGGAACATTGTGATAGAGTGGAATGTGGTGAGAGTGTGGAACGTGTTAAGTGTGTGGAACGTGGTTAATATGTGGAACGTGGTGAGTTAGTTGAAAGTGGTGAGAGTGTGGAACGTGGTGAGTGTGTGGAACGTGGTGAGTGAGTTGAAAATTGTGAGGGTGTGGAACGTGGTGTGTTTGTGGAAAATGGTGAGTGTGTGGAACGTGGTGAGTGTGTGGAACGTGGTGAGTGTGTGGACCGTGGTGAGTGTGTGGAACATGGTGAGTGTGTGGAACATGCTGGGTGTGTGGACGAGGTGGGTGTGTGGAGCATGGTGAGAGATTGGAGCGTCGTGAGAGGGTGGAACGTGGTGAGTGAGTGGAACATGGTAGGATAGTGGAACATGGTGAGTGTGTGGACCGTGATCAGTGAGTGAAACGTGGTGAGAGTGTGGAATGTGGTGAGTGTGTGGAACGTGGTGAGAAAGTGAACGTGGTGAGAGTGTGGAACGTGGTGAGTGAGTGGAAAGTGGTGAGAGAGTGGAAAGTGGAGAGTGTGGAACGTGGTGAGTGTGTGGAACCTGGTGAGTTAGTTGAACGTGGTGAGAGTGTGGAACGTGGTGGGTGTGTGGAACATGGTGAGTGAGTGGAACGTGGTCAGTGAGTGAAACATGGTGAGACTGTGGAATGTGGTGAATGTGTGGAACATGGTGATAGAGTGGAACGTGGTGAGAGTGTGGAACGTGGTAAGTGTGTGGAACGTGGTTAGTATGTGGAACGTGGTGAGTTAGTTGAACGTGGTGAGAGTGTGGAACGTGGTGAGTGAGTGGAAAGTGGTGAGACAGTGGAAAGTGGAGAGTGTGGAACGTGGTGAGTGTGTGGAACGTGGTGAGTTAGTTGAACGTAGTGAGAGTGTGGAACGTGGTGGGTGAGTTGAAAATTGTGAGGGTGTGGAACGTGGTGTGTTTGTGGAAAATGGTGAGTGTGGAACGTGGTGAGTGTGTGGAACGTGGTGAGTGTGTGGAACGTGGTGAGTGTGTGGAACATGCTAGGTGTGTGGACGTGGTGGGTGTGTGGAGCATGGTGAGAGATTGGAACGTCGTGAGAGGGTGGAACATGGTGAGTGAGTGGAACATGGTGAGGTAGTGGAACATGGTGAGTGTGTGGAACGTGGTCAGTGAGTGAAACATGGTGAGAGTGTGGAATGTGGTGAGTGTGTGGAACCTGGTGAGTGTGTGGACCGTCGTCTGTTTGTGGAACGTGCTGAGAGAGTGGAACGTGGTGAGAGTGTGGAACGTGGTGAGTGTTTGGAACGTCGTGAGTCTGTGGAACGTGGTGAGTTATTTGAACGTGGTGAGTGTGTGGAACGTGGTGAGTGAGTGAAACATGGAGCGTGTGTGGAACGTGGTGTGTTTGTGGAACATGGTGAGTGAGTGGAAGGTGGTGAGATTGTGGAACGTCGTGAGTGTGTGGAACGTGGTGAGTTATTTGAACCTGGTGAGTGAGTAGAACGTGGTGAGTGTGTGGAATGCGGTGTTTGTGTGGAACGTGGAGGGTGTGTGGAGATGGTGAGAGATTGGAACATGGTGAATGAGTGGAATGTGGTGAGTGTGTGGAACGTGGTCAATGTGTGGAACATGTTGAGTGAGTGGAACATGCTGAGTGTGTGGAACATGGTGGGTGTGTGGAATGTGGTAGGTGTGTGGAGAATGGTGAGTGAGTGGAACGTGGTGTATGTGTGGAACGTGTTGAATGAGTGGAACGTAGTCAGTGACTGGAACGTGGTGAGAGTGTGGAACGTGGTGAGTGTGTGGAACGTCGTGAGTCTGTGGAACGTGGTGAGTTATTTGAACGTGGTGAGTGTGTGGAACGTGGTGAGTGTGTGGAACATGGTGAGTGAGTGAAACATGGAGCGTGTGTGGAACGTGGTGTGTTTGTGGAACATGGTGAGTGAGTGGAAGGTGGTGAGATTGTGGAACGTCGTGAGTGTGTGGAACGTGGTGAGTTATTTGAACCTGGTGAGTGAGTAGAACGTGGTGAGTGTGTGGAATGCGGTGTTTGTGTGGAACGTGGAGGGTGTGTGGAGATGGTGAGAGATGGAACATGGTGAATGAGTGGAATGTGGTGAGTGTGTGGAACGTGGCCAGTCTGTGGAACATGTTGAGTGAGTGGAACATGCTGAGTGTGTGGAACATGGTGGGTGTGTGGAATGTGGTAGGTGTGTGGAGAATGGTGAGTGAGTGGAACGTGGTGTATGTGTGGAACGTGGTGAGTGTGTGGAACGTGGTGAGTTAGTTGAACGTGGTGAGAGTGTGGAACGTGGTGGGTGTGTGGAACATGGTGAGTGAGTGGAACGTGGTCAGTGAGTGAAACATGGTGAGACTGTGGAATGTGGTGAGTGTGTGGAACATGGTGATAGAGTGGAACGTGGTGAGAGTGTGGAACGTGGTAAGTGTGTGGAACGTGGATAATATGTGGAACGTGGTGAGTTAGTTGAACGTGGTGAGAGTGTGGAACGTGTTGAGTGTGTGGAACGTGGTGAGTGAGTTGAAAATAGTGAGGGTGTGGAACGTGGTGTGTTTGTGGAAAATGGTGAGTGTGTGGACCGTGGTGAGTGTGTGGAACGTGGCGAGTGTGTGGAACATGCTGGGTGCGTGGACGTGGTGGGTGTGTGGAGCATGGTGAGAGATTGCAACGTCGTGAGAGGGTGGAATGTGGTGAGTGAGTGGAACATGGTGAGGTAGTGGAACATGGTGAGTGTGTGGAACGTGATCAGTGAGTGAAACGTGGTGAGAGTGTGGAATGTGGTGAGTGTGTGGAACGTGGTGAGAGAGTGAACGTGGTGAGAGTGTGGAACGTGGTAAGTGTGTGGAACGTGGTTAGTATGTGGAACGTGGTGAGTTAGTTGAACGTGGTGAGAGTGTGGAACGTGGTGAGTGAGTGGAAAGTGGTGAGAGAGTGGGAAGTGGAGAGTGTGGAACGTGGTGAGTGTGTGGAACGTGGTGAGTTAGTTGAACGTGGTGAGAGTGTGGAACGTGGTGGGTGTGTGGAACATGGTGAGTGAGTGGAACGTGGTCAGTGAGTGAAACATGGTGAGACTGTGGAATGTGGTGAGTGTGTGGAACATGGTGATAGAGTGGAACGTGGTGAGAGTGTGGAACGTGGTAAGTGTGTGGAACGTGGTTAGTATGTGGAACGTGGTTAGTTAGTTGAACGTGGTGAGAGTGTGGAACGTGGTGAGTGAGTTGAAAATTGTGAGGGTGTGGAACGTGGTGTGTTTGTGGAAAATGGTGAGTGTGGAACGTGGTGAGTGTGTGGAACGTGCTGAGTGTGTGGAACATGCTGGGTGTGTGGACGTGGTGGGTGTGTGGAGCATGGTGAGGTAGTGGAACATGGTGAGTGTGTGGAACGTGGTCAGTGAGTGAAACGTGGTGAGAGTGTGGAATGTGGTGAGTGTGTGGAACCTGGTGAGTGTGTGGACCGTCGTGTGTTTGTGGAACGTGCTGAGAGAGTGGAACGTGGTGAGAGTGTGGAACGTGGTGAGTGTGTGGAACGTGGTGAGAGTGTGGAACGTGGTGGTTGTGTGGAATGTGGAATGTGGAACATGGTGAGTGAGTGGAACATGGTGAATTAGTGGAACATGGTCAGTGAGTGGAACGTGGTGAGTGTGTGGAACGTGGTGAGTGTGTGGAACATGCTGAGTTAGTGGAACATGGTGAGTGTGTGGAACATGCTGGGTGTGTGGAACGTGGTGGGTGTCTGGAGCATGGTGAGAGATTGGAGCGTCGTGAGAGGGTGGAACGTGGTGAGTGAGTGGAAAATGGTGAGGTAGTGGAACATGGTGAGTGTGTGGAACGTGGTCAGTGAGTGAAATGTGGTGAGAGTGTGGAATGTGGTGAGTTATTTGAACCTGGTGAGTGAGTAGAACGTGGTGAGTGTGTGGAATGCGGTGTTTGTGTGGAACGTGGAGGGTGTGTGGAGATGGTGAGAGATGGAACATGGTGAATGAGTGGAATGTGGTGAGTGTGTGGAACGTGGTCAGTCTGTGGAACATGTTGAGTGAGTGGAACATGCTGAGTGTGTGGAACATGGTGGGTGTGTGGAATGTGGTAGGTGTGTGGAGAATGGTGAGTGAGTGGAACGTGGTGTATGTGTGGAACGTGGTGAGTGTGTGGAACGTGGTGAGTTAGTTGAACGTGGTGAGAGTGTGGAACGTGGTGGGTGTGTGGAACATGGTGAGTGAGTGGAACGTGGTCAGTGAGTGAAACATGGTGAGACTGTGGAATGTGGTGAGTGTGTGGAACATGGTGATAGAGTGGAACGTGGTGAGAGTGTGGAACGTGGTAAGTGTGTGGAACGTGGATAATATGTGGAACGTGGTGAGTTAGTTGAACGTGGTGAGAGTGTGGAACGTGGTGAGTGTGTGGAACGTGGTGAGTGAGTTGAAAATAGTGAGGGTGTGGAACGTGGTGTGTTTGTGGAAAATGGTGAGTGTGTGGACCGTGGTGAGTGTGTGGAACGTGGCGAGTGTGTGGAACATGCTGGGTGCGTGGACGTGGTGGGTGTGTGGAGCATGGTGAGAGATTGCAACGTCGTGAGAGGGTGGAATGTGGTGAGTGAGTGGAACATGGTGAGGTAGTGGAACATGGTGAGTGTGTGGAACGTGATCAGTGAGTGAAACGTGGTGAGAGTGTGGAATGTGGTGAGTGTGTGGAACGTGGTGAGAGAGTGAACGTGGTGAGAGTGTGGAACGTGGTAAGTGTGTGGAACGTGGTTAGTATGTGGAACGTGGTTAGTATGTGGAACGTGGTGAGTTAGTTGAACGTGGTGAGAGTGTGGAACGTGGTGAGTGAGTGGAAAGTGGTGAGAGAGTGGGAAGTGGAGAGTGTGGAACGTGGTGAGTGTGTGGAACGTGGTGAGTTAGTTGAACGTGGTGAGAGTGTGGAACGTGGTGGGTGTGTGGAACATGGTGAGTGAGTGGAACGTGGTCAGTGAGTGAAACATGGTGAGACTGTGGAATGTGGTGAGTGTGTGGAACATGGTGATAGAGTGGAACGTGGTGAGAGTGTGGAACGTGGTAAGTGTGTGGAACGTGGTTAGTATGTGGAACGTGGTTAGTTAGTTGAACGTGGTGAGAGTGTGGAACGTGGTGAGTGAGTTGAAAATTGTGAGGGTGTGGAACGTGGTGTGTTTGTGGAAAATGGTGAGTGTGGAACGTGGTGAGTGTGTGGAACGTGCTGAGTGTGTGGAACATGCTGGGTGTGTGGACGTGGTGGGTGTGTGGAGCATGGTGAGGTAGTGGAACATGGTGAGTGTGTGGAACGTGGTCAGTGAGTGAAACGTGGTGAGAGTGTGGAATGTGGTGAGTGTGTGGAACCTGGTGAGTGTGTGGACCGTCGTGTGTTTGTGGAACGTGCTGAGAGAGTGGAACGTGGTGAGAGTGTGGAACGTGGTGAGTGTGTGGAACGTGGTGAGAGTGTGGAACGTGGTGGTTGTGTGGAATGTGGAATGTGGAACATGGTGAGTGAGTGGAACATGGTGAATGAGTGGAACATGGTCAGTGAGTGGAACGTGGTGAGTGTGTGGAACGTGGTGAGTGTGTGGAACATGCTGAGTTAGTGGAACATGGTGAGTGTGTGGAACATGCTGGGTGTGTGGAACGTGGTGGGTGTCTGGAGCATGGTGAGAGATTGGAGCGTCGTGAGAGGGTGGAACGTGGTGAGTGAGTGGAAAATGGTGAGGTAGTGGAACATGGTGAGTGTGTGGAACGTGGTCAGTGAGTGAAATGTGGTGAGAGTGTGGAATGTGGTGAGTGTGAGGAACGTGGTGAGAGAGTGAACGTGGTGAGAGTGTGGAACGTGGTGAGTGTGTGGAACCTGGTGAGTGTGTGGACCGTCGTGTGTTTGTGGAACGTGCTGAGAGAGTGGAACGTGGTGAGAGTGTGGAACGTGGTGAGTGTGTGGAACGTCGTGAGTCTGTGGAACGTGGTGAGTGTGTGGAACGTGCTGAATGTGTGGAACGTGGTGCGTGTGTGGAACGTAGTGAGTGTGTGGAACATGTTGAGTGAGTGTAACATGCTGAGTGTGTGGAACATGGTGGGTGTGTGGAATGTGGTAGGTGTGTGGAGAATGGTGAGTGAGTGGAACGTGGTGTATGTGTGGAACGTGTTGAATGAGTGGAACGTGGTCAGTGAGTGGAACGTGGTGAGAGTGTGGAACGTTGTGAGTGAGAGGAAAGTGGTGAGAGAGTGGAAAGTGGTGTATGTGGAACGTGGTGAGTGTGTGGAACGTGGTGAGTTAGTTGAACGTGGTGAGAGTGTGGAACGTGGTGGGTGTGTGGAACATGGTGAGTGAGTGGAACGTGGTCAGTTAGTGAAACATGGTGAGACTGTGGAATGTGGTGAGTGTGTGGAACATTGTGATAGAGTGGAATGTGGTGAGAGTGTGGAACGTGTTAAGTGTGTGGAACGTGGTTAATATGTGGAACGTGGTGAGTTAGTTGAACGTGGTGAGAGTGTGGAACGTGGTGAGTGTGTGGAACGTGGTGAGTGAGTTGAAAATTGTGAGGGTGTGGAACGTGGTGTGTTTGTGGAAAATGGTGAGTGTGTGGACCGTGGTGAGTGTGTGGAACGTGGCGAGTGTGTGGAACATGCTGGGTGCGTGGACGAGGTGGGTGTGTGGAGCATGGTGAGAGATTGGAACGTCGTGAGAGGGTGGAACGTGGTGAGTGAGTGGAACATGGTGAGGTAGTGGAACATGGTGAGTGTGTGGAACGTGATCAGTGAGTGAAACGTGGTGAGAGTGTGGAATGTGGTGAGTGTGTGGAACGTGGTGAGAAAGTGAACGTGGTGAGAGTGTGGAACGTGGTAAGTGTGTGGAACGTGGTTAGTATGTGGAACGTGGTGAGTTAGTTGAACGTGGTGAGAGTGTGGAACGTGGTGAGTGAGTGGAAAGTGGTGAGAGAGTGGAAAGTGGAGAGTGTGGAACGTGCTGAGTGTGTGGAACGTGGTGAGTTAGTTGAACGTGGTGAGAGTGTGGAACGTGGTGGGTGTGTGGAACATGGTGAGTGAGTGGAACGTGGTCAGTGAGTGAAACATGGTGAGACTGTGGAATGTGGTGAATGTGTGGAACATGGTGATAGAGTGGAACGTGGTGAGAGTGTGGAACGTGGTAAGTGTGTGGAACGTGGTTAGTATGTGGAACGTGGTGAGTTAGTTGAACGTGGTGAGAGTGTGGAACGTGGTGAGTGAGGGGAAAGTGGTGAGAGAGTGGAAAGTGGAGAGTGTGGAACGTGGTGAGTGTGTGGAACGTGCTGAATGTGTGGAACGTGGTGCGTGTGTGGAACGTAGTGAGTGTGTGGAACATGTTGAGTGAGTGGAACATGCTGAGTGTGTGGAACATGGTGGGTGTGTGGAATGTGGTAGGTGTGTGGAGAATGGTGAGTGAGTGGAACGTGGTGTATGTGTGGAACGTGTTGAATGAGTGGAACGTGGTCAGTGAGTGGAACGTGGTGAGAGTGTGGAACGTTGTGAGTGAGAGGAAAGTGGTGAGAGAGTGGAAAGTGGAGAATGTGGAACGTGGTGAGTGTGTGGAACGTGGTGAGTTAGTTGAACGTGGTGAGAGTGTGGAACGTGGTGGGTGTGTGGAACATGGTGAGTGAGTGGAACGTGGTCAGTTAGTGAAACATGGTGAGACTGTGGAATGTGGTGAGTGTGTGGAACATTGTGATAGAGTGGAATGTGGTGAGAGTGTGGAACGTGTTAAGTGTGTGGAACGTGGTTAATATGTGGAACGTGGTGAGTTAGTTGAACGTGGTGAGAGTGTGGAACGTGGTGAGTGTGTGGAACGTGGTGAGTGAGTTGAAAATTGTGAGGGTGTGGAACGTGGTGTGTTTGTGGAAAATGGTGAGTGTGTGGACCGTGGTGAGTGTGTGGAACGTGGCGAGTGTGTGGAACATGCTGGGTGCGTGGACGAGGTGGGTGTGTGGAGCATGGTGAGAGATTGGAACGTCGTGAGAGGGTGGAACGTGGTGAGTGAGTGGAACATGGTGAGGTAGTGGAACATGGTGAGTGTGTGGAACGTGATCAGTGAGTGAAACGTGGTGAGAGTGTGGAATGTGGTGAGTGTGTGGAACGTGGTGAGAAAGTGAACGTGGTGAGAGTGTGGAACGTGGTAAGTGTGTGGAACGTGGTTAGTATGTGGAACGTGGTGAGTTAGTTGAACGTGGTGAGAGTGTGGAACGTGGTGAGTGAGTGGAAAGTGGTGAGAGAGTGGAAAGTGGAGAGTGTGGAACGTGCTGAGTGTGTGGAACGTGGTGAGTTAGTTGAACGTGGTGAGAGTGTGGAACGTGGTGGGTGTGTGGAACATGGTGAGTGAGTGGAACGTGGTCAGTGAGTGAAACATGGTGAGACTGTGGAATGTGGTGAATGTGTGGAACATGGTGATAGAGTGGAACGTGGTGAGAGTGTGGAACGTGGTAAGTGTGTGGAACGTGGTTAGTATGTGGAACGTGGTGAGTTAGTTGAACGTGGTGAGAGTGTGGAACGTGGTGAGTGAGGGGAAAGTGGTGAGAGAGTGGAAAGTGGAGAGTGTGGAACGTGGTGAGTGTGTGGAACGTGGTGAGTTAGTTGAACGTGGTGAGAGTGTGGAACGTGGTGAGTGAGTTGAAAATTGTGAGGGTGTGGAACGTGGTGTGTTTGTGGAAAATGGTGAGTGTGGAACGTGGTGAGTGTGTGGAACGTGGTGAGTGTGTGGAAAGTGGTGAGTGTGTGGAACATGCTGGGTGTGTGGACGTGGTGGGTGTGTGGAGCATGGTGAGAGATTGGAACGTCGTGAGAGAGTGGAACGTGGTGAGTGAGTGGAACATGGTGAGGTAGTGGAACATGGTGAGTGTGTGGAACGTGGTCAGTGAGTGAAACGTGGTGAGAGTGTGGAATGTGGTGAGTGTGTGGAACCTGGTGAGTGTGTGGACCGTCGTGTGTTTGTGGAACGTGCTGAGAGAGTGGAACGTGGTGAGAGTGTGGAACGTGGTGAGTGTGTGGAACGTCGTGAGTCTGTGGAACGTGGTGAGTTATTTGAACGTGGTGAGTGTGTGGAACGTGGTGAGTGTGTGGAACATGGTGAGTGAGTGGAACATGGAGCGTGTGTGGAACGTCGTGTGTTTGTGGAACATGGTGAGTGAGTGGAAGGTGGTGAGATTGTGGAACGTCGTGAGTGTGTGGAACGCGGTGTTTGTGTGGAACGTGGAGGGTGTGTGGAGATGGTGAGAGATTGGAACATGGTGAATGAGTGGAATGTGGTGAGTGTGTGGAACGTGGTCAGTCTGTGGAACATGTTGAGTGAGTGGAACATGCTGAGTGTGTGGAACATGGTGGGTGTGTGGAATGTGGTAGGTGTTTGGAGAATGGTGAGTGAGTGGAACGTGGTGTATGTGTGGAACGTGTTGAATGAGTGGAACGTAGTCAGTGAGTGGAACGTGGTGAGAGTGTGGAACGTTGTGAGTGAGTGGAAAGTGGTGAGAGAGTGGAAAGTGGAGAGTGTGGAACGTGGTGAGTGTGTGGAACGTGGTGAGTTAGTTGAACGTGGTGAGAGTGTGGAACGTGGTGGGTGTGTGGAACATGGTGAGTGAGTGGAACGTGGTCAGTGAGTGAAACATGGTGAGACTGTGGAATGTGGTGAGTGTGTGGAACATGGTGATAGAGTGGAACGTGGTGAGAGTGTGGAACGTGGTAAGTGTGTGGAACGTGGTTAGTATGTGGAACGTGGTGAGTTAGTTGAACGTGGTGAGAGTGTGGAACGTGGTGAGTGAGTTGAAAATTCTGAGGGTGTGGAACGTGGTGTGTTTGTGGAAAATGGTGAGTGTGGAACGTGGTGAGTGTGTGGAACGTGCTGAGTGTGTGGAACATGCTGGGTGTGTGGACGTGGTGGGTGTGTGGAGCATGGTGAGGTAGTGGAACATGGTGAGTGTGTGGAACGTGGTCAGTGAGTGAAACGTGGTGAGAGTGTGGAATGTGGTGAGTGTGTGGAACCTGGTGAGTGTGTGGACCGTCGTGTGTTTGTGGAACGTGCTGAGAGAGTGGAACGTGGTGAGAGTGTGGAACGTGGTGAGTGTGTGGAACGTGGTGAGAGTGTGGAACGTGGTGGTTGTGTGGAATGTGGAATGTGGAACATGGTGAGTGAGTGGAACATGGTGAATGAGTGGAACATGGTCAGTGAGTGGAACGTGGTGAGTGTGTGGAACTTGGTAACAGAGTGGAACGTTTGTGGAAAATGGTGAGTGTGTGGAACGTGGTGAGTGTGTGGAACGTGGTGAGTGTGTGGAACATGCTGAGTTAGTGGAACATGGTGAGTGTGTGGAACATGCTGGGTGTGTGGAACGTGGTGGGTGTCTGGAGCATGGTGAGAGATTGGAGCGTCGTGAGAGGGTGGAACGTGGTGAGTGAGTGGAAAATGGTGAGGTAGTGGAACATGGTGAGTGTGTGGAACGTGGTCAGTGAGTGAAATGTGGTGAGAGTGTGGAATGTGGTGAGTGTGAGGAACGTGGTGAGAGAGTGAACGTGGTGAGAGTGTGGAACGTGGTGAGTGTGTGGAACCTGGTGAGTGTGTGGACCGTCGTGTGTTTGTGGAACGTGCTGAGAGAGTGGAACGTGGTGAGAGTGTGGAACGTGGTGAGTGTGTGGAACGTCGTGAGTCTGTGGAACGTGGTGAGTGTGTGGAACGTGGTGAGTGTGTGGAACATGGTGAGGGAGTGGAACGTAAAGACTGCGTGGTACGTGGTAATCGTGTGGAACATGGTGAATGTGTGAAACGTGCTGAATGTGTGGAACGTGGTGCGTGTGTGGAACGTAGTGAGTGTGTGGAACATGTTGAGTGAGTGGAACATGCTGAGTGTGTGGAACATGGTGGGTGTGTGGAATGTGGTAGGTGTGTGGAGAATGGTGAGTGAGTGGAACGTGGTGTATGTGTGGAACGTGTTGAATGAGTGGAACGTGGTCAGTGAGTGGAACGTGGTGAGAGTGTGGAACGTTGTGAGTGAGAGGAAAGTGGTGAGAGAGTGGAAAGTGGAGAGTGTGGAACGTGGTGGGTGTGTGGAACATGGTGAGTGAGTGGAACGTGGTCAGTTAGTGAAACATGGTGAGAATGTGGAATGTGGTGAGTGTGTGGAACATTGTGATAGAGTGGAATGTGGTGAGAGTGTGGAACGTGTTAAGTGTGTGGAACGTGGTTAATATGTGGAACGTGGTGAGTTAGTTGAACGTGGTGAGAGTGTGGAACGTGGTGAGTGTGTGGAACGTGGTGAGTGAGTTGAAAATTGTGAGGGTGTGGAACGTGGTGTGTTTGTGGAAAATGGTGAGTGTGTGGACCGCGGTGAGTGTGTGGAACATGCTCGGTGCGTGGACGAGGTGGGTGTGTGGAGCATGGTGAGAGATTGGAACATCGTGAGAGGGTGGAACGTGGTGAGTGAGTGGAACATGGTGAGGTAGTGGAACATGGTGAGTGTGTGGAACGTGATCAGTGAGTGAAACGTGGTGAGAGTGTGGAATGTGGTGAGTGTGTGGAACGTGGTGAGAAAGTGAACGTGGTGAGAGTGTGGAACGTGGTAAGTGTGTGGAACGTGGTGAGTTAGTTGAACGTGGTGAGAGTGTGGAACGTGGTGAGTGAGTGGAAAGTGGTGAGAGAGTGGAAAGTGGAGAGTGTGGAACGTGGTGAGTGTGTGGAACGTGGTGAGTTAGTTGAACGTGGTGAGAGTGTGGAACGTGGTGGGTGTGTGGAACATGGTGAGTGAGTGGAACGTGGTCAGTGAGTGAAACATGGTGAGACTGTGGAATGTGGTGAATGTGTGGAACATGGTGATAGAGTGGAACGTGGTGAGAGTGTGGAACGTGGTAAGTGTGTGGAACGTGGTTAGTATGTGGAACGTGGTGAGTTAGTTGAACGTGGTGAGAGTGTGGAACGTGGTGAGTGAGGGGAAAGTGGTGAGAGAGTGGAAAGTGGAGAGTGTGGAACGTGGTGAGTGTGTGGAACGTGGTGAGTTAGTTGAACGTGGTGAGAGTGTGGAACGTGGTGAGTGAGTTGAAAATTGTGAGGGTGTGGAACGTGGTGTGTTTATTGAAAATGGTGAGTGTGGAACGTGGTGAGTGTGTGGAACGTGGTGAGTGTGTGGAAAGTGGTGAGTCTGTGGAACATGCTGGGTGTGTGGACGTGGTGGGTGTGTGGAGCATGGTGAGAGATTGGAACGTCGTGAGAGAGTGGAACGTGGTGAGTGAGTGGAACATGGTGAGGTAGTGGAACATGGTGAGTGTGTGGAACGTGGTCAGTGAGTGAAACGTGGTGAGAGTGTGGAATGTGGTGAGTGTGTGGAACCTGGTGAGTGTGTGGACCGTCGTGTGTTTGTGGAACGTGCTGAGAGAGTGGAACGTGGTGAGAGTGTGGAACGTGGTGAGTGTGTGGAACGTCGTGAGTCTGTGGAACGTGGTGAGTTATTTGAACGTGGTGAGTGTGTGGAACGTGGTGAGTGAGTGAAACATGGAGCGTGTGTGGAACGTGGTGTGTTTGTGGAACATGGTGAGTGAGTGGAAGGTGGTGAGATTGTGGAACGTCGTGAGTGTGTGGAACGTGGTGAGTTATTTGAACCTGGTGAGTGAGTAGAACGTGGTGAGTGTGTGGAATGCGGTGTTTGTGTGGAACGTGGAGGGTGTGTGGAGATGGTGAGAGATTGGAACATGGTGAATGAGTGGAATGTGGTGAGTGTGTGGAACGTGGTCAATGTGTGGAACATGTTGAGTGAGTGGAACATGCTGAGTGTGTGGAACATGGTGGGTGTGTGGAATGTGGTAGGTGTGTGGAGAATGGTGAGTGAGTGGAACGTGGTGTATGTGTGGAACGTGTTGAATGAGTGGAACGTAGTCAGTGACTGGAACGTGGTGAGAGTGTGGAACGTGGTGAGTGTGTGGAACGTCGTGAGTCTGTGGAACGTGGTGAGTTATTTGAACGTGGTGAGTGTGTGGAACGTGGTGAGTGTGTGGAACATGGTGAGTGAGTGAAACATGGAGCGTGTGTGGAACGTGGTGTGTTTGTGGAACATGGTGAGTGAGTGGAAGGTGGTGAGATTGTGGAACGTCGTGAGTGTGTGGAACGTGGTGAGTTATTTGAACCTGGTGAGTGAGTAGAACGTGGTGAGTGTGTGGAATGGGGTGTTTGTGTGGAACGTGGAGGGTGTGTGGAGATGGTGAGAGATGGAACATGGTGAATGAGTGGAATGTGGTGAGTGTGTGGAACGTGGTCAGTCTGTGGAACATGTTGAGTGAGTGGAACATGCTGAGTGTGTGGAACATGGTGGGTGTGTGGAATGTGGTAGGTGTGTGGAGAATGGTGAGTGAGTGGAACGTGGTGTATGTGTGGAACGTGGTGAGTGTGTGGAACGTGGTGAGTTAGTTGAACGTGGTGAGAGTGTGGAACGTGGTGGGTGTGTGGAACATGGTGAGTGAGTGGAACGTGGTCAGTGAGTGAAACATGGTGAGACTGTGGAATGTGGTGAGTGTGTGGAACATGGTGATAGAGTGGAACGTGGTGAGAGTGTGGAACGTGGTAAGTGTGTGGAACGTGGATAATATGTGGAACGTGGTGAGTTAGTTGAACGTGGTGAGAGTGTGGAACGTGGTGAGTGTGTGGAACGTGGTGAGTGAGTTGAAAATAGTGAGGGTGTGGAACGTGGTGTGTTTGTGGAAAATGGTGAGTGTGTGGACCGTGGTGAGTGTGTGGAACGTGGCGAGTGTGTGGAACATGCTGGGTGCGTGGACGTGGTGGGTGTGTGGAGCATGGTGAGAGATTGCAACGTCGTGAGAGGGTGGAATGTGGTGAGTGAGTGGAACATGGTGAGGTAGTGGAACATGGTGAGTGTGTGGAACGTGATCAGTGAGTGAAACGTGGTGAGAGTGTGGAATGTGGTGAGTGTGTGGAACGTGGTGAGAGAGTGAACGTGGTGAGAGTGTGGAACGTGGTAAGTGTGTGGAACGTGGTTAGTATGTGGAACGTGGTGAGTTAGTTGAACGTGGTGAGAGTGTGGAACGTGGTGAGTGAGTGGAAAGTGGTGAGAGAGTGGGAAGTGGAGAGTGTGGAACGTGGTGAGTGTGTGGAACGTGGTGAGTTAGTTGAACGTGGTGAGAGTGTGGAACGTGGTGGGTGTGTGGAACATGGTGAGTGAGTGGAACGTGGTCAGTGAGTGAAACATGGTGAGACTGTGGAATGTGGTGAGTGTGTGGAACATGGTGATAGAGTGGAACGTGGTGAGAGTGTGGAACGTGGTAAGTGTGTGGAACGTGGTTAGTATGTGGAACGTGGTTAGTTAGTTGAACGTGGTGAGAGTGTGGAACGTGGTGAGTGAGTTGAAAATTGTGAGGGTGTGGAACGTGGTGTGTTTGTGGAAAATGGTGAGTGTGGAACGTGGTGAGTGTGTGGAACGTGCTGAGTGTGTCGAACATGCTGGGTGTGTGGACGTGGTGGGTGTGTGGAGCATGGTGAGGTAGTGGAACATGGTGAGTGTGTGGAACGTGGTCAGTGAGTGAAACGTGGTGAGAGTGTGGAATGTGGTGAGTGTGTGGAACCTGGTGAGTGTGTGGACCGTCGTGTGTTTGTGGAACGTGCTGAGAGAGTGGAACGTGGTGAGAGTGTGGAACGTGGTGAGTGTGTGGAACGTGGTGAGAGTGTGGAACGTGGTGGTTGTGTGGAATGTGGAATGTGGAACATGGTGAGTGAGTGGAACATGGTGAATGAGTGGAACATGGTCAGTGAGTGGAACGTGGTGAGTGTGTGGAACGTGGTGAGTGTGTGGAACATGCTGAGTTAGTGGAACATGGTGAGTGTGTGGAACATGCTGGGTGTGTGGAACGTGGTGGGTGTCTGGAGCATGGTGAGAGATTGGAGCGTCGTGAGAGGGTGGAACGTGGTGAGTGAGTGGAAAATGGTGAGGTAGTGGAACATGGTGAGTGTGTGGAACGTGGTCAGTGAGTGAAATGTGGTGAGAGTGTGGAATGTGGTGAGTGTGAGGAACGTGGTGAGAGAGTGAACGTGGTGAGAGTGTGGAACGTGGTGAGTGTGTGGAACCTGGTGAGTGTGTGGACCGTCGTGTGTTTGTGGAACGTGCTGAGAGAGTGGAACGTGGTGAGAGTGTGGAACGTGGTGAGTGTGTGGAACGTCGTGAGTCTGTGGAACGTGGTGAGTGTGTGGAACGTGCTGAATGTGTGGAACGTGGTGCGTGTGTGGAACGTAGTGAGTGTGTGGAACATGTTGAGTGAGTGGAACATGCTGAGTGTGTGGAACATGGTGGGTGTGTGGAATGTGGTAGGTGTGTGGAGAATGGTGAGTGAGTGGAACGTGGTGTATGTGTGGAACGTGTTGAATGAGTGGAACGTGGTCAGTGAGTGGAACGTGGTGAGAGTGTGGAACGTTGTGAGTGAGAGGAAAGTGGTGAGAGAGTGGAAAGTGGAGAGTGTGGAACGTGGTGAGTGTGTGGAACGTGGTGAGTTAGTTGAACGTGGTGAGAGTGTGGAACGTGGTGGGTGTGTGGAACATGGTGAGTGAGTGGAACGTGGTCAGTTAGTGAAACATGGTGAGACTGTGGAATGTGGTGAGTGTGTGGAACATTGTGATAGAGTGGAATGTGGTGAGAGTGTGGAACGTGTTAAGTGTGTGGAACGTGGTTAATATGTGGAACGTGGTGAGTTAGTTGAACGTGGTGAGAGTGTGGAACGTGGTGAGTGTGTGGAACGTGGTGAGTGAGTTGAAAATTGTGAGGGTGTGGAACGTGGTGTGTTTGTGGAAAATGGTGAGTGTGTGGACCGTGGTGAGTGTGTGGAACGTGGCGAGTGTGTGGAACATGCTGGGTGCGTGGACGAGGTGGGTGTGTGGAGCATGGTGAGAGATTGGAACGTCGTGAGAGGGTGGAACGTGGTGAGTGAGTGGAACATGGTGAGGTAGTGGAACATGGTGAGTGAGTGAAACGTGGTGAGAGTGTGGAATGTGGTGAGTGTGTGGAACGTGGTGAGAAAGTGAACGTGGTGAGAGTGTGGAACGTGGTAAGTGTGTGGAACGTGGTTAGTATGTGGAACGTGGTGAGTTAGTTGAACGTGGTGAGAGTGTGGAACGTGGTGAGTGAGTGGAAAGTGGTGAGAGAGTGGAAAGTGGAGAGTGTGGAACGTGCTGAGTGTGTGGAACGTGGTGAGTTAGTTGAACGTGGTGAGAGTGTGGAACGTGGTGGGTGTGTGGAACATGGTGAGTGAGTGGAACGTGGTCAGTGAGTGAAACATGGTGAGACTGTGGAATGTGGTGAATGTGTGGAACATGGTGATAGAGTGGAACGTGGTGAGAGTGTGGAACGTGGTAAGTGTGTGGAACGTGGTTAGTATGTGGAACGTGGTGAGTTAGTTGAACGTGGTGAGAGTGTGGAACGTGGTGAGTGAGGGGAAAGTGGTGAGAGAGTGGAAAGTGGAGAGTGTGGAACGTGGTGAGTGTGTGGAACGTGGTGAGTTAGTTGAACGTGGTGAGAGTGTGGAACGTGGTGAGTGAGTTGAAAATTGTGAGGGTGTGGAACGTGGTGTGTTTGTGGAAAATGGTGAGTGTGGAACGTGGTGAGTGTGTGGAACGTGGTGAGTGTGTGGAAAGTGGTGAGTGTGTGGAACATGCTGGGTGTGTGGACGTGGTGGGTGTGTGGAGCATGGTGAGAGATTGGAACGTCGTGAGAGAGTGGAACGTGGTGAGTGAGTGGAACATGGTGAGGTAGTGGAACATGGTGAGTGTGTGGAACGTGGTCAGTGAGTGAAACGTGGTGAGAGTGTGGAATGTGGTGAGTGTGTGGAACCTGGTGAGTGTGTGGACCGTCGTGTGTTTGTGGAACGTGCTGAGAGAGTGGAACGTGGTGAGAGTGTGGAACGTGGTGAGTGTGTGGAACGTCGTGAGTCTGTGGAACGTGGTGAGTTATTTGAACGTGGTGAGTGTGTGGAACGTGGTGAGTGTGTGGAACATGGTGAGTGAGTGGAACATGGAGCGTGTGTGGAACGTCGTGTGTTTGTGGAACATGGTGAGTGAGTGGAAGGTGGTGAGATTGTGGAACGTCGTGAGTGTGTGGAACGCGGTGTTTGTGTGGAACGTGGAGGGTGTGTGGAGATGGTGAGAGATTGGAACATGGTGAATGAGTGGAATGTGGTGAGTGTGTGGAACGTGGTCAGTCTGTGGAACATGTTGAGTGAGTGGAACATGCTGAGTGTGTGGAACATGGTGGGTGTGTGGAATGTGGTAGGTGTGTGGAGAATGGTGAGTGAGTGGAACGTGGTGTATGTGTGGAACGTGTTGAATGAGTGGAACGTAGTCAGTGAGTGGAACGTGGTGAGAGTGTGGAACGTTGTGAGTGAGTGGAAAGTGGTGAGAGAGTGGAAAGTGGAGAGTGTGGAACGTGGTGAGTGTGTGGAACGTGGTGAGTTAGTTGAACGTGGTGAGAGTGTGGAACGTGGTGGGTGTGTGGAACATGGTGAGTGAGTGGAACGTGGTCAGTGAGTGAAACATGGTGAGACTGTGGAATGTGGTGAGTGTGTGGAACATGGTGATAGAGTGGAACGTGGTGAGAGTGTGGAACGTGGTAAGTGTGTGGAACGTGGTTAGTATGTGGAACGTGGTGAGTTAGTTGAACGTGGTGAGAGTGTGGAACGTGGTGAGTGAGTTGAAAATTCTGAGGGTGTGGAACGTGGTGTGTTTGTGGAAAATGGTGAGTGTGGAACGTGGTGAGTGTGTGGAACGTGCTGAGTGTGTGGAACATGCTGGGTGTGTGGACGTGGTGGGTGTGTGGAGCATGGTGAGGTAGTGGAACATGGTGAGTGTGTGGAACGTGGTCAGTGAGTGAAACGTGGTGAGAGTGTGGAATGTGGTGAGTGTGTGGAACCTGGTGAGTGTGTGGACCGTCGTGTGTTTGTGGAACGTGCTGAGAGAGTGGAACGTGGTGAGAGTGTGGAACGTGGTGAGTGTGTGGAACGTGGTGAGAGTGTGGAACGTGGTGGTTGTGTGGAATGTGGAATGTGGAACATGGTGAGTGAGTGGAACATGGTGAATGAGTGGAACATGGTCAGTGAGTGGAACGTGGTGAGTGTGTGGAACTTGGTAACAGAGTGGAACGTTTGTGGAAAATGGTGAGTGTGTGGAACGTGGTGAGTGTGTGGAACGTGGTGAGTGTGTGGAACATGCTGAGTTAGTGGAACATGGTGAGTGTGTGGAACATGCTGGGTGTGTGGAACGTGGTGGGTGTCTGGAGCATGGTGAGAGATTGGAGCGTCGTGAGAGGGTGGAACGTGGTGAGTGAGTGGAAAATGGTGAGGTAGTGGAACATGGTGAGTGTGTGGAACGTGGTCAGTGAGTGAAATGTGGTGAGAGTGTGGAATGTGGTGAGTGTGAGGAACGTGGTGAGAGAGTGAACGTGGTGAGAGTGTGGAACGTGGTGAGTGTGTGGAACCTGGTGAGTGTGTGGACCGTCGTGTGTTTGTGGAACGTGCTGAGAGAGTGGAACGTGGTGAGAGTGTGGAACGTGGTGAGTGTGTGGAACGTCGTGAGTCTGTGGAACGTGGTGAGTGTGTGGAACGTGGTGAGTGTGTGGAACATGGTGAGGGAGTGGAACGTAAAGACTGCGTGGTACGTGGTAATCGTGTGGAACATGGTGAATGTGTGAAACGTGCTGAATGTGTGGAACGTGGTGCGTGTGTGGAACGTAGTGAGTGTGTGGAACATGTTGAGTGAGTGGAACATGCTGAGTGTGTGGAACATGGTGGGTGTGTGGAATGTGGTAGGTGTGTGGAGAATGGTGAGTGAGTGGAACGTGGTGTATGTGTGGAACGTGTTGAATGAGTGGAACGTGGTCAGTGAGTGGAACGTGGTGAGAGTGTGGAACGTTGTGAGTGAGAGGAAAGTGGTGAGAGAGTGGAAAGTGGAGAGTGTGGAACGTGGTGGGTGTGTGGAACATGGTGAGTGAGTGGAACGTGGTCAGTTAGTGAAACATGGTGAGAATGTGGAATGTGGTGAGTGTGTGGAACATTGTGATAGAGTGGAATGTGGTGAGAGTGTGGAACGTGTTAAGTGTGTGGAACGTGGTTAATATGTGGAACGTGGTGAGTTAGTTGAACGTGGTGAGAGTGTGGAACGTGGTGAGTGTGTGGAACGTGGTGAGTGAGTTGAAAATTGTGAGGGTGTGGAACGTGGTGTGTTTGTGGAAAATGGTGAGTGTGTGGACCGCGGTGAGTGTGTGGAACATGCTCGGTGCGTGGACGAGGTGGGTGTGTGGAGCATGGTGAGAGATTGGAACATCGTGAGAGGGTGGAACGTGGTGAGTGAGTGGAACATGGTGAGGTAGTGGAACATGGTGAGTGTGTGGAACGTGATCAGTGAGTGAAACGTGGTGAGAGTGTGGAATGTGGTGAGTGTGTGGAACGTGGTGAGAAAGTGAACGTGGTGAGAGTGTGGAACGTGGTAAGTGTGTGGAACGTGGTGAGTTAGTTGAACGTGGTGAGAGTGTGGAACGTGGTGAGTGAGTGGAAAGTGGTGAGAGAGTGGAAAGTGGAGAGTGTGGAACGTGGTGAGTGTGTGGAACGTGGTGAGTTAGTTGAACGTGGTGAGAGTGTGGAACGTGGTGGGTGTGTGGAACATGGTGAGTGAGTGGAACGTGGTCAGTGAGTGAAACATGGTGAGACTGTGGAATGTGGTGAATGTGTGGAACATGGTGATAGAGTGGAACGTGGTGAGAGTGTGGAACGTGGTAAGTGTGTGGAACGTGGTTAGTATGTGGAACGTGGTGAGTTAGTTGAACGTGGTGAGAGTGTGGAACGTGGTGAGTGAGGGGAAAGTGGTGAGAGAGTGGAAAGTGGAGAGTGTGGAACGTGGTGAGTGTGTGGAACGTGGTGAGTTAGTTGAACGTGGTGAGAGTGTGGAACGTGGTGAGTGAGTTGAAAATTGTGAGGGTGTGGAACGTGGTGTGTTTATTGAAAATGGTGAGTGTGGAACGTGGTGAGTGTGTGGAACGTGGTGAGTGTGTGGAAAGTGGTGAGTCTGTGGAACATGCTGGGTGTGTGGACGTGGTGGGTGTGTGGAGCATGGTGAGAGATTGGAACGTCGTGAGAGAGTGGAACGTGGTGAGTGAGTGGAACATGGTGAGGTAGTGGAACATGGTGAGTGTGTGGAACGTGGTCAGTGAGTGAAACGTGGTGAGAGTGTGGAATGTGGTGAGTGTGTGGAACCTGGTGAGTGTGTGGACCGTCGTGTGTTTGTGGAACGTGCTGAGAGAGTGGAACGTGGTGAGAGTGTGGAACGTGGTGAGTGTGTGGAACGTCGTGAGTCTGTGGAACGTGGTGAGTTATTTGAACGTGGTGAGTGTGTGGAACGTGGTGAGTGTGTGGAACATGGTGAGTGAGTGGAACATGGAGCGTGTGTGGAACGTGGTGTGTTTGTGGAACATGGTGAGTGAGTGGAAGGTGGTGAGATTGTGGAACGTCGTGAGTGTGTGGAACGCGGTGTTTGTGTGGAACGTGGAGGGTGTGTGGAGATGGTGAGAGATTGGAACATGGTGAATGAGTGGAATGTGGTGAGTGTGTGGAACGTGGTCAGTCTGTGGAACATGTTGAGTGAGTGGAACATGCTGAGTGTGTGGAACATGGTGGGTGTGTGGAATGTGGTAGGTGTGTGGAGAATGGTGAGTGAGTGGAACGTGGTGTATGTGTGGAACGTGTTGAATGAGTGGAACGTAGTCAGTGAGTGGAACGTGGTGAGAGTGTGGAACGTTGTGAGTGAGTGGAGAGTGGTGAGAGAGTGGAAAGTGGAGAGTGTGGAACGTGGTGAGTGTGTGGAACGTGGTGAGTTAGTTGAACGTGGTGAGAGTGTGGAACGTGGTGGGTGTGTGGAACATGGTGAGTGAGTGGAACGTGGTCAGTGAGTGAAACATGGTGAGACTGTGGAATGTGGTGAGTGTGTGGAACATGGTGATAGAGTGGAACGTGGTGAGAGTGTGGAACGTGGTAAGTGTGTGGACCGTGGATAATATGTGGAACGTGGTGAGTTAGTTGAACGTGGTGAGAGTGTGGAACGTGGTGAGTGTGTGGAACGTGGTGAGTGTGTGGAATATGCTGGGTGCGTGTACGTGGTGGGTGTGTGGAGCATGGTGAGAGGTTGGAACGTCGTGAGAGGGTCGAATGTGGTGAGTGAGTGGAACATGGTGAGGTAGTGGAACATGGTGAGTGTGTGGAACGTGATCAGTGAGTGAAACGTGGTGAGAGTGTGGAATGTGGTGAGTGTGTGGAACGTGGTGAGAGAGTGAACGTGGTGAGAGTGTGGAATGTGGTAAGTGTGTGGAAAGTGGTGAGAGAGTGGGAAGTGGAGAGTGTGGAACATGGTGAGTGTGTGGAACGTGGTGTGTTAGTTGAACGTGGTGAGAGTGTGGAACGTGGTGGGTGTGTGGAACATGGTGAGTGAGTGGAATGTGGTCAGTGAGTGAAACATGGTGAGACTGTGGAATGTGGTGAGTGTGTGGAACATGGTGATAGAGTGGAACGTGGTGAGAGTGTGGAACGTGGTAAGTGTGTGGAACGTGGTTAGTATGTGGAACGTGGTGAGTTAGTTGAACGTGGTGAGAGTGTGGAACGTGGTGAGTGAGTTGAAAATTGTGAGGGTGTGGAACGTGGTGTGTTTGTGGAAAATGGTGAGTGTGGAACGTGGTGAGTGTGTGGAACGTGCTGAGTGTGTGGAACATGCTGGGTGTGTGGACGTGGTGGGTGTGTGGAGCATGGTGAGGTAGTGGAACATGGTGAGTGTGTGGAACGTGGTCAGTGAGTGAAACGTGGTGAGAGTGTGGAATGTGGTGAGTGTGTGGAATCTGGTGATTGTGTGGACCGTCGTGTGTTTGTGGAACGTGCTGAGAGAGTGGAACGTGGTGAGAGTGTGGAACGTGGTGAGTGTGTGGAACGTGGTGAGAGTGTGGAACGTGGTGGTTGTGTGGAATGTGGAATGTGGAACATGGTGAGTGAGTGGAACATGGTGAATGAGTGGAACATGGTCAGTGAGTGGAACGTGGTGAGTGTGTGGAACTTGGTAACAGAGTGGAAGGTTTGTGGAAAATGGTGAGTGTGTGGAACGTGGTGAGTGTGTGGAACATGCTGAGTTAGTGGAACATGGTGATTGTGTGGAACATGCTGGGTGTGTGGAACGTGGTGGGTGTCTGGAGCATGGTGAGAGATTGGAGCGTCGTGAGAGGGTGGAACGTGGTGAGTGAGTGGAAAATGGTGAGGTAGTGGAACATGGTGAGTGTGTGGAACGTGGTCAGTGAGTGATATGTGGTGAGAGTGTGGAATGTAGTGAGTGTGAGGAACGTGGTGAGAGAGTGAACGTGGTGAGAGTGTGGAACGTGGTGAGTGTGTGGAACCTGGTGAGTGTGTGGACCGTCGTGTGTTTGTGGAACGTGCTGAGAGAGTGGAACGTGGTGAGAGTGTGGAACGTGGTGAGTGTGTGGAACGTCGTGAGTCTGTGGAACGTGGTGAGTGTGTGGAACATGGTGAGGGAGTGGAACGTAAAGACTGCGTGGTACGTGGTAATCGTGTGGAACGTGGTGAATGTGTGAAACGTGCTGAATGTGTGGAACGTGGTGCGTGTGTGGAACGTAGTGAGTGTGTGGAACATGTTGATTGAGTGGAACATGCTGAGTGTGTGGAACATGGTGGGTGTGTGGAATGTGGTAGGTGTGTGGAGAATGGTGAGTGAGTGGAACGTGGTGTATGTGTGGAACGTGTTGAATGAGTGGAACGTGGTCAGTGAGTGGAACGTGGTGAGATTGTGGAACGTTGTGAGTGAGAGGAAAGTGGTAAGAGAGTGGAAAGTGGAGAGTGTGGAACGTGGTGAGTGTGTGGAACGTGGTGAGTTAGTTGAACGTGGTGATAGTGTGGAACGTGGTGGGTGTGTGGAACATGGTGAGTGAGTGGAACGTGGTCAGTTAGTGAAACATGGTGAGACTGTGGAATGTGGTGAGTGTGTGGAACATTGTGATAGAGTGGAATGTGGTGAGAGTGTGGAACGTGTTAAGTGTGTGGAACGTGGTTAATATGTGGAATGTGGTGAGTTAGTTGAACGTGGTGAGAGTGTGGAACGTGGTGAGTGTGTGGAACGTGGTGAGTGAGTTGAAAATTGTGAGGGTGTGGAACGTGGTGTGTTTGTGGAAAATGGTGAGTGTGTGGACCGTGGTGAGTGTGTGGAACGTGGTGAGTGTGTGGAACATGCTGGGTGCGTGGACGTGGTGGGTGTGTGGAGCATGGTGAGAGATTGGAACGTCGTGAGAGGGTGGAACGTGGTGAGTGAGTGGAACATGGTGAGTTAGTTGAACGTGGTGAGAGTGTGGAAAGTGGTGGGTGTGTGGAACATGTTGAGTGAGTGGAACATGCTGAGTGTGTGGAACATGGTGGGTGTGTGGAATGCGGTGGGTGTGTGGAGCATGGTGAGAAAGTGGATAATGGTGAGGGAGTGGAATGTGGTGAGTGTGTGGACTGTGCTGAGTGTGTGGAACCTGATGAGCTTGTGGAACGTGGTGGGAGTGTGGAAAATTGTGAGTGAGTGGATCGTGGTGTGTGTGTGGAACGTGTTGAATGAGTGGAACGTGGTCAGTGAGTGGTACGTGGTGAGAGTGTGGAACGTTGTGAGTGAGTGGAACGTGGTGAGTTAGTTGAACGTGGTGAGAGTGTGGAACGTGGTGAGTGTGTGGAACGTGGTGAGTTAGTTGAACGTGGTGAGAGTGTGGAACGTGGTGGGTGTGTGGAACGTGGTGAGTGAGTGGAACGTGGTGAGAGTGTGGAACGTTGTGAGTGAGTGGAAAGTGGTGAGAGAGTGGAAAGTGGAGAGTGTGGAACGTGGTGAGTGTGTGGAACGTGGTGAGTTAGTTGAACGTGGTGAGAGTGTGGAACGTGGTGGGTGTGTGGAACATGGTGAGTGAGTGGAACGTGGTCAGTGAGTGAAACATGGTGAGACTGTGGAATGTGGTGAGTGTGTGGAACATGGTGATAGAGTGGAACGTGGTGAGAGTGTGGAACGTGGTAAGTGTGTGGAACGTGGATAATATGTGGAACGTGGTGAGTTAGTTGAACGTGGTGAGAGTGTGGAACGTGGTGAGTGTGTGGAACGTGGTGAGTGAGTTGAAAATAGTGAGGGTGTGGAACGTGGTGTGTTTGTGGAAAATGGTGAGTGTGTGGACCGTGGTGAGTGTGTGGAACGTGGCGAGTGTGTGGAACATGCTGGGTGCGTGGACGTGGTGGGTGTGTGGAGCATGGTGAGAGATTGCAACGTCGTGAGAGGGTGGAATGTGGTGAGTGAGTGGAACGTGGTGAGAGTGTGGAATGTGGTGAGTGTGTGGAACGTGGTGAGAGAGTGAACGTGGTGAGAGTGTGGAACGTGGTAAGTGTGTGGAACGTGGTTAGTATGTGGAACGTGGTGAGTTAGTTGAACGTGGTGAGAGTGTGGAACGTGGTGAGTGAGTGGAAAGTGGTGAGAGAGTGGGAAGTGGAGAGTGTGGAACGTGGTGAGTGTGTGGAACGTGGTGAGTTAGTTGAACGTGGTGAGAGTGTGGAACGTGGTGGGTGTGTGGAACATGGTGAGTGAGTGGAACGTGGTCAGTGAGTGAAACATGGTGAGACTGTGGAATGTGGTGAGTGTGTGGAACATGGTGATAGAGTGGAACGTGGTGAGAGTGTGGAACGTGGTAAGTGTGTGGAACGTGGTTAGTATGTGGAACGTGGTGAGTTAGTTGAACGTGGTGAGAGTGTGGAACGTGGTGAGTGAGTTGAAAATTGTGAGGGTGTGGAACGTGGTGTGTTTGTGGAAAATGGTGAGTGTGGAACGTGGTGAGAGTGTGGAACGTGCTGAGTGTGTGGAACATGCTGGGTGTGTGGACGTGGTGGGTGTGTGGAGCATGGTGAGGTAGTGGAACATGGTGAGTGTGTGGAACGTGGTCAGTGAGTGAAACGTGGTGAGAGTGTGGAATGTGGTGAGTGTGTGGAACCTGGTGAGTGTGTGGACCGTCGTGTGTTTGTGGAACGTGCTGAGAGAGTGGAACGTGGTGAGAGTGTGGAACGTGGTGAGTGTGTGGAACGTGGTGAGAGTGTGGAACGTGGTGGTTGTGTGGAATGTGGAATGTGGAACATGGTGAGTGAGTGGAACATGGTGAATGAGTGGAACATGGTCAGTGAGTGGAACGTGGTGAGTGTGTGGAACTTGGTAACAGAGTGGAACGTTTGTGGAAAATGGTGAGTGTGTGGAACGTGGTGAGTGTGTGGAACGTGGTGAGTGTGTGGAACATGCTGAGTTAGTGGAACATGGTGAGTGTGTGGAACATGCTGGGTGTGTGGAACGTGGTGGGTGTCTGGAGCATGGTGAGAGATTGGAGCGTCGTGAGAGGGTGGAACGTGGTGAGTGAGTGGAAAATGGTGAGGTAGTGGAACATGGTGAGTGTGTGGAACGTGGTCAGTGAGTGAAATGTGGTGAGAGTGTGGAATGTGGTGAGTGTGAGGAACGTGGTGAGAGAGTGAACGTGGTGAGAGTGTGGAACGTGGTGAGTGTGTGGAACCTGGTGAGTGTGTGGACCGTCGTGTGTTTGTGGAACGTGCTGAGAGAGTGGAACGTGGTGAGAGTGTGGAACGTGGTGAGTGTGTGGAACGTCGTGAGTCTGTGGAACGTGGTGAGTGTGTGGAACGTGGTGAGTGTGTGGAACATGGTGAGGGAGTGGAACGTAAAGACTGCGTGGTACGTGGTAATCATGTGGAACGTGGTGAATGTGTGAAACGTGCTGAATGTGTGGAACATGGTGCGTGTGTGGAACGTAGTGAGTGTGTGGAACATGTTGAGTGAGTGGAACATGCTGAGTGTGTGGAACATGGTGGGTGTGTGGAATGTGGTAGGTGTGTGGAGAATGGTGAGTGAGTGGAACGTGGTGTATGTGTGGAACGTGTTGAATGAGTGGAACGTGGTCAGTGAGTGGAACGTGGTGAGAGTGTGGAACGTTGTGAGTGAGAGGAAAGTGGTGAGAGAGTGGAAAGTGGAGAGTGTGGAACGTGGTGAGTGTGTGGAACGTGGTGAGTTAGTTGAACGTGGTGAGAGTGTGCAACGTGGTGGGTGTGTGGAATATGGTGAGTGAGTGGAACGTGGTCAGTTAGTGAAACATGGTGAGACTGTGGAATGTGGTGAGTGTGTGGAACATTGTGATAGAGTGGAATGTGGTGAGAGTGTGGAACGTGTTAAGTGTGTGGAACGTGGTTAATATGTGGAACGTGGTGAGTTAGTTGAAAGTGGTGAGAGTGTGGAACGTGGTGAGTGTGTGGAACGTGGTGAGTGAGTTGAAAATTGTGAGGGTGTGGAACGTGGTGTGTTTGTGGAAAATGGTGAGTGTGTGGAACGTGGTGAGTGTGTGGAACGTGGTGAGTGTGTGGACCGTGGTGAGTGTGTGGAACATGGTGAGTGTGTGGAACATGCTGGGTGTGTGGACGAGGTGGGTGTGTGGAGCATGGTGAGAGATTGGAGCGTCGTGAGAGGGTGGAACGTGGTGAGTGAGTGGAACATGGTAGGATAGTGGAACATGGTGAGTGTGTGGACCGTGATCAGTGAGTGAAACGTGGTGAGAGTGTGGAATGTGGTGAGTGTGTGGAACGTGGTGAGAAAGTGAACGTGGTGAGAGTGTGGAACGTGGTGAGTGAGTGGAAAGTGGTGAGAGAGTGGAAAGTGGAGAGTGTGGAACGTGGTGAGTGTGTGGAACCTGGTGAGTTAGTTGAACGTGGTGAGAGTGTGGAACGTGGTGGGTGTGTGGAACATGGTGAGTGAGTGGAACGTGGTCAGTGAGTGAAACATGGTGAGACTGTGGAATGTGGTGAATGTGTGGAACATGGTGATAGAGTGGAACGTGGTGAGAGTGTGGAACGTGGTAAGTGTGTGGAACGTGGTTAGTATGTGGAACGTGGTGAGTTAGTTGAACGTGGTGAGAGTGTGGAACGTGGTGAGTGAGTGGAAAGTGGTGAGACAGTGGAAAGTGGAGAGTGTGGAACGTGGTGAGTGTGTGGAACGTGGTGAGTTAGTTGAACGTAGTGAGAGTGTGGAACGTGGTGGGTGAGTTGAAAATTGTGAGGGTGTGGAACGTGGTGTGTTTGTGGAAAATGGTGAGTGTGGAACGTGGTGAGTGTGTGGAACGTGGTGAGTGTGTGGAACGTGGTGAGTGTGTGGAACATGCTAGGTGTGTGGACGTGGTGGGTGTGTGGAGCATGGTGAGAGATTGGAACGTCGTGAGAGGGTGGAACATGGTGAGTGAGTGGAACATGGTGAGGTAGTGGAACATGGTGAGTGTGTGGAACGTGGTCAGTGAGTGAAACATGGTGAGAGTGTGGAATGTGGTGAGTGTGTGGAACCTGGTGAGTGTGTGGACCGTCGTCTGTTTGTGGAACGTGCTGAGAGAGTGGAACGTGGTGAGAGTGTGGAACGTGGTGAGTGTTTGGAACGTCGTGAGTCTGTGGAACGTGGTGAGTTATTTGAACGTGGTGAGTGTGTGGAACGTGGTGAGTGAGTGAAACATGGAGCGTGTGTGGAACGTGGTGTGTTTGTGGAACATGGTGAGTGAGTGGAAGGTGGTGAGATTGTGGAACGTCGTGAGTGTGTGGAACGTGGTGAGTTATTTGAACCTGGTGAGTGAGTAGAACGTGGTGAGTGTGTGGAATGCGGTGTTTGTGTGGAACGTGGAGGGTGTGTGGAGATGGTGAGAGATTGGAACATGGTGAATGAGTGGAATGTGGTGAGTGTGTGGAACGTGGTCAATGTGTGGAACATGTTGAGTGAGTGGAACATGCTGAGTGTGTGGAACATGGTGGGTGTGTGGAATGTGGTAGGTGTGTGGAGAATGGTGAGTGAGTGGAACGTGGTGTATGTGTGGAACGTGTTGAATGAGTGGAACGTAGTCAGTGACTGGAACGTGGTGAGAGTGTGGAACGTGGTGAGTGTGTGGAACGTCGTGAGTCTGTGGAACGTGGTGAGTTATTTGAACGTGGTGAGTGTGTGGAACGTGGTGAGTGTGTGGAACATGGTGAGTGAGTGAAACATGGAGCGTGTGTGGAACGTGGTGTGTTTGTGGAACATGGTGAGTGAGTGGAAGGTGGTGAGATTGTGGAACGTCGTGAGTGTGTGGAACGTGGTGAGTTATTTGAACCTGGTGAGTGAGTAGAACGTGGTGAGTGTGTGGAATGCGGTGTTTGTGTGGAACGTGGAGGGTGTGTGGAGATGGTGAGAGATGGAACATGGTGAATGAGTGGAATGTGGTGAGTGTGTGGAACGTGGCCAGTCTGTGGAACATGTTGAGTGAGTGGAACATGCTGAGTGTGTGGAACATGGTGGGTGTGTGGAATGTGGTAGGTGTGTGGAGAATGGTGAGTGAGTGGAACGTGGTGTATGTGTGGAACGTGGTGAGTGTGTGGAACGTGGTGAGTTAGTTGAACGTGGTGAGAGTGTGGAACGTGGTGGGTGTGTGGAACATGGTGAGTGAGTGGAACGTGGTCAGTGAGTGAAACATGGTGAGACTGTGGAATGTGGTGAGTGTGTGGAACATGGTGATAGAGTGGAACGTGGTGAGAGTGTGGAACGTGGTAAGTGTGTGGAACGTGGATAATATGTGGAACGTGGTGAGTTAGTTGAACGTGGTGAGAGTGTGGAACGTGTTGAGTGTGTGGAACGTGGTGAGTGAGTTGAAAATAGTGAGGGTGTGGAACGTGGTGTGTTTGTGGAAAATGGTGAGTGTGTGGACCGTGGTGAGTGTGTGGAACGTGGCGAGTGTGTGGAACATGCTGGGTGCGTGGACGTGGTGGGTGTGTGGAGCATGGTGAGAGATTGCAACGTCGTGAGAGGGTGGAATGTGGTGAGTGAGTGGAACATGGTGAGGTAGTGGAACATGGTGAGTGTGTGGAACGTGATCAGTGAGTGAAACGTGGTGAGAGTGTGGAATGTGGTGAGTGTGTGGAACGTGGTGAGAGAGTGAACGTGGTGAGAGTGTGGAACGTGGTAAGTGTGTGGAACGTGGTTAGTATGTGGAACGTGGTGAGTTAGTTGAACGTGGTGAGAGTGTGGAACGTGGTGAGTGAGTGGAAAGTGGTGAGAGAGTGGGAAGTGGAGAGTGTGGAACGTGGTGAGTGTGTGGAACGTGGTGAGTTAGTTGAACGTGGTGAGAGTGTGGAACGTGGTGGGTGTGTGGAACATGGTGAGTGAGTGGAACGTGGTCAGTGAGTGAAACATGGTGAGACTGTGGAATGTGGTGAGTGTGTGGAACATGGTGATAGAGTGGAACGTGGTGAGAGTGTGGAACGTGGTAAGTGTGTGGAACGTGGTTAGTATGTGGAACGTGGTTAGTTAGTTGAACGTGGTGAGAGTGTGGAACGTGGTGAGTGAGTTGAAAATTGTGAGGGTGTGGAACGTGGTGTGTTTGTGGAAAATGGTGAGTGTGGAACGTGGTGAGTGTGTGGAACGTGCTGAGTGTGTGGAACATGCTGGGTGTGTGGACGTGGTGGGTGTGTGGAGCATGGTGAGGTAGTGGAACATGGTGAGTGTGTGGAACGTGGTCAGTGAGTGAAACGTGGTGAGAGTGTGGAATGTGGTGAGTGTGTGGAACCTGGTGAGTGTGTGGACCGTCGTGTGTTTGTGGAACGTGCTGAGAGAGTGGAACGTGGTGAGAGTGTGGAACGTGGTGAGTGTGTGGAACGTGGTGAGAGTGTGGAACGTGGTGGTTGTGTGGAATGTGGAATGTGGAACATGGTGAGTGAGTGGAACATGGTGAATTAGTGGAACATGGTCAGTGAGTGGAACGTGGTGAGTGTGTGGAACGTGGTGAGTGTGTGGAACATGCTGAGTTAGTGGAACATGGTGAGTGTGTGGAACATGCTGGGTGTGTGGAACGTGGTGGGTGTCTGGAGCATGGTGAGAGATTGGAGCGTCGTGAGAGGGTGGAACGTGGTGAGTGAGTGGAAAATGGTGAGGTAGTGGAACATGGTGAGTGTGTGGAACGTGGTCAGTGAGTGAAATGTGGTGAGAGTGTGGAATGTGGTGAGTTATTTGAACCTGGTGAGTGAGTAGAACGTGGTGAGTGTGTGGAATGCGGTGTTTGTGTGGAACGTGGAGGGTGTGTGGAGATGGTGAGAGATGGAACATGGTGAATGAGTGGAATGTGGTGAGTGTGTGGAACGTGGTCAGTCTGTGGAACATGTTGAGTGAGTGGAACATGCTGAGTGTGTGGAACATGGTGGGTGTGTGGAATGTGGTAGGTGTGTGGAGAATGGTGAGTGAGTGGAACGTGGTGTATGTGTGGAACGTGGTGAGTGTGTGGAACGTGGTGAGTTAGTTGAACGTGGTGAGAGTGTGGAACGTGGTGGGTGTGTGGAACATGGTGAGTGAGTGGAACGTGGTCAGTGAGTGAAACATGGTGAGACTGTGGAATGTGGTGAGTGTGTGGAACATGGTGATAGAGTGGAACGTGGTGAGAGTGTGGAACGTGGTAAGTGTGTGGAACGTGGATAATATGTGGAACGTGGTGAGTTAGTTGAACGTGGTGAGAGTGTGGAACGTGGTGAGTGTGTGGAACGTGGTGAGTGAGTTGAAAATAGTGAGGGTGTGGAACGTGGTGTGTTTGTGGAAAATGGTGAGTGTGTGGACCGTGGTGAGTGTGTGGAACGTGGCGAGTGTGTGGAACATGCTGGGTGCGTGGACGTGGTGGGTGTGTGGAGCATGGTGAGAGATTGCAACGTCGTGAGAGGGTGGAATGTGGTGAGTGAGTGGAACATGGTGAGGTAGTGGAACATGGTGAGTGTGTGGAACGTGATCAGTGAGTGAAACGTGGTGAGAGTGTGGAATGTGGTGAGTGTGTGGAACGTGGTGAGAGAGTGAACGTGGTGAGAGTGTGGAACGTGGTAAGTGTGTGGAACGTGGTTAGTATGTGGAACGTGGTTAGTATGTGGAACGTGGTGAGTTAGTTGAACGTGGTGAGAGTGTGGAACGTGGTGAGTGAGTGGAAAGTGGTGAGAGAGTGGGAAGTGGAGAGTGTGGAACGTGGTGAGTGTGTGGAACGTGGTGAGTTAGTTGAACGTGGTGAGAGTGTGGAACGTGGTGGGTGTGTGGAACATGGTGAGTGAGTGGAACGTGGTCAGTGAGTGAAACATGGTGAGACTGTGGAATGTGGTGAGTGTGTGGAACATGGTGATAGAGTGGAACGTGGTGAGAGTGTGGAACGTGGTAAGTGTGTGGAACGTGGTTAGTATGTGGAACGTGGTTAGTTAGTTGAACGTGGTGAGAGTGTGGAACGTGGTGAGTGAGTTGAAAATTGTGAGGGTGTGGAACGTGGTGTGTTTGTGGAAAATGGTGAGTGTGGAACGTGGTGAGTGTGTGGAACGTGCTGAGTGTGTGGAACATGCTGGGTGTGTGGACGTGGTGGGTGTGTGGAGCATGGTGAGGTAGTGGAACATGGTGAGTGTGTGGAACGTGGTCAGTGAGTGAAACGTGGTGAGAGTGTGGAATGTGGTGAGTGTGTGGAACCTGGTGAGTGTGTGGACCGTCGTGTGTTTGTGGAACGTGCTGAGAGAGTGGAACGTGGTGAGAGTGTGGAACGTGGTGAGTGTGTGGAACGTGGTGAGAGTGTGGAACGTGGTGGTTGTGTGGAATGTGGAATGTGGAACATGGTGAGTGAGTGGAACATGGTGAATGAGTGGAACATGGTCAGTGAGTGGAACGTGGTGAGTGTGTGGAACGTGGTGAGTGTGTGGAACATGCTGAGTTAGTGGAACATGGTGAGTGTGTGGAACATGCTGGGTGTGTGGAACGTGGTGGGTGTCTGGAGCATGGTGAGAGATTGGAGCGTCGTGAGAGGGTGGAACGTGGTGAGTGAGTGGAAAATGGTGAGGTAGTGGAACATGGTGAGTGTGTGGAACGTGGTCAGTGAGTGAAATGTGGTGAGAGTGTGGAATGTGGTGAGTGTGAGGAACGTGGTGAGAGAGTGAACGTGGTGAGAGTGTGGAACGTGGTGAGTGTGTGGAACCTGGTGAGTGTGTGGACCGTCGTGTGTTTGTGGAACGTGCTGAGAGAGTGGAACGTGGTGAGAGTGTGGAACGTGGTGAGTGTGTGGAACGTCGTGAGTCTGTGGAACGTGGTGAGTGTGTGGAACGTGCTGAATGTGTGGAACGTGGTGCGTGTGTGGAACGTAGTGAGTGTGTGGAACATGTTGAGTGAGTGTAACATGCTGAGTGTGTGGAACATGGTGGGTGTGTGGAATGTGGTAGGTGTGTGGAGAATGGTGAGTGAGTGGAACGTGGTGTATGTGTGGAACGTGTTGAATGAGTGGAACGTGGTCAGTGAGTGGAACGTGGTGAGAGTGTGGAACGTTGTGAGTGAGAGGAAAGTGGTGAGAGAGTGGAAAGTGGTGTATGTGGAACGTGGTGAGTGTGTGGAACGTGGTGAGTTAGTTGAACGTGGTGAGAGTGTGGAACGTGGTGGGTGTGTGGAACATGGTGAGTGAGTGGAACGTGGTCAGTTAGTGAAACATGGTGAGACTGTGGAATGTGGTGAGTGTGTGGAACATTGTGATAGAGTGGAATGTGGTGAGAGTGTGGAACGTGTTAAGTGTGTGGAACGTGGTTAATATGTGGAACGTGGTGAGTTAGTTGAACGTGGTGAGAGTGTGGAACGTGGTGAGTGTGTGGAACGTGGTGAGTGAGTTGAAAATTGTGAGGGTGTGGAACGTGGTGTGTTTGTGGAAAATGGTGAGTGTGTGGACCGTGGTGAGTGTGTGGAACGTGGCGAGTGTGTGGAACATGCTGGGTGCGTGGACGAGGTGGGTGTGTGGAGCATGGTGAGAGATTGGAACGTCGTGAGAGGGTGGAACGTGGTGAGTGAGTGGAACATGGTGAGGTAGTGGAACATGGTGAGTGTGTGGAACGTGATCAGTGAGTGAAACGTGGTGAGAGTGTGGAATGTGGTGAGTGTGTGGAACGTGGTGAGAAAGTGAACGTGGTGAGAGTGTGGAACGTGGTAAGTGTGTGGAACGTGGTTAGTATGTGGAACGTGGTGAGTTAGTTGAACGTGGTGAGAGTGTGGAACGTGGTGAGTGAGTGGAAAGTGGTGAGAGAGTGGAAAGTGGAGAGTGTGGAACGTGCTGAGTGTGTGGAACGTGGTGAGTTAGTTGAACGTGGTGAGAGTGTGGAACGTGGTGGGTGTGTGGAACATGGTGAGTGAGTGGAACGTGGTCAGTGAGTGAAACATGGTGAGACTGTGGAATGTGGTGAATGTGTGAACGTGGTGAGAGAGTGAACGTGGTGAGAGTGTGGAACGTGGTGAGTGTGTGGAACCTGGTGAGTGTGTGGACCGTCGTGTGTTTGTGGAACGTGCTGAGAGAGTGGAACGTGGTGAGAGTGTGGAACGTGGTGAGTGTGTGGAACGTCGTGAGTCTGTGGAACGTGGTGAGTGTGTGGAACGTGCTGAATGTGTGGAACGTGGTGCGTGTGTGGAACGTAGTGAGTGTGTGGAACATGTTGAGTGAGTGGAACATGCTGAGTGTGTGGAACATGGTGGGTGTGTGGAATGTGGTAGGTGTGTGGAGAATGGTGAGTGAGTGGAACGTGGTGTATGTGTGGAACGTGTTGAATGAGTGGAACGTGGTCAGTGAGTGGAACGTGGTGAGAGTGTGGAACGTTGTGAGTGAGAGGAAAGTGGTGAGAGAGTGGAAATTGGTGTATGTGGAACGTGGTGAGTGTGTGGAACGTGGTGAGTTAGTTGAACGTGGTGAGAGTGTGGAACGTGGTGGGTGTGTGGAACATGGTGAGTGAGTGGAACGTGGTCAGTTAGTGAAACATGGTGAGACTGTGGAATGTGGTGAGTGTGTGGAACATTGTGATAGAGTGGAATGTGGTGAGAGTGTGGAACGTGTTAAGTGTGTGGAACGTGGTTAATATGTGGAACGTGGTGAGTTAGTTGAACGTGGTGAGAGTGTGGAACGTGGTGAGTGTGTGGAACGTGGTGAGTGAGTTGAAAATTGTGAGGGTGTGGAACGTGGTGTGTTTGTGGAAAATGGTGAGTGTGTGGACCGTGGTGAGTGTGTGGAACGTGGCGAGTGTGTGGAACATGCTGGGTGCGTGGACGAGGTGGGTGTGTGGAGCATGGTGAGAGATTGGAACGTCGTGAGAGGGTGGAACGTGGTGAGTGAGTGGAACATGGTGAGGTAGTGGAACATGGTGAGTGTGTGGAACGTGATCAGTGAGTGAAACGTGGTGAGAGTGTGGAATGTGGTGAGTGTGTGGAACGTGGTGAGAAAGTGAACGTGGTGAGAGTGTGGAACGTGGTAAGTGTGTGGAACGTGGTTAGTATGTGGAACGTGGTGAGTTAGTTGAACGTGGTGAGAGTGTGGAACGTGGTGAGTGAGTGGAAAGTGGTGAGAGAGTGGAAAGTGGAGAGTGTGGAACGTGCTGAGTGTGTGGAACGTGGTGAGTTAGTTGAACGTGGTGAGAGTGTGGAACGTGGTGGGTGTGTGGAACATGGTGAGTGAGTGGAACGTGGTCAGTGAGTGAAACATGGTGAGACTGTGGAATGTGGTGAATGTGTGGAACATGGTGATAGAGTGGAACGTGGTGAGAGTGTGGAACGTGGTAAGTGTGTGGAACGTGGTTAGTATGTGGAACGTGGTGAGTTAGTTGAACGTGGTGAGAGTGTGGAACGTGGTGAGTGAGGGGAAAGTGGTGAGAGAGTGGAAAGTGGAGAGTGTGGAACGTGGTGAGTGTGTGGAACGTGGTGAGTTAGTTGAACGTGGTGAGAGTGTGGAACGTGGTGAGTGAGTTGAAAATTGTGAGGGTGTGGAACGTGGTGTGTTTGTGGAAAATGGTGAGTGTGGAACGTGGTGAGTGTGTGGAACGTGGTGAGTGTGTGGAAAGTGGTGAGTGTGTGGAACATGCTGGGTGTGTGGACGTGGTGGGTGTGTGGAGCATGGTGAGAGATTGGAACGTCGTGAGAGAGTGGAACGTGGTGAGTGAGTGGAACATGGTGAGGTAGTGGAACATGGTGAGTGTGTGGAACGTGGTCAGTGAGTGAAACGTGGTGAGAGTGTGGAATGTGGTGAGTGTGTGGAACCTGGTGAGTGTGTGGACCGTCGTGTGTTTGTGGAACGTGCTGAGAGAGTGGAACGTGGTGAGAGTGTGGAACGTGGTGAGTGTGTGGAACGTCGTGAGTCTGTGGAACGTGGTGAGTTATTTGAACGTGGTGAGTGTGTGGAACGTGGTGAGTGTGTGGAACATGGTGAGTGAGTGGAACATGGAGCGTGTGTGGAACGTGGTGTGTTTGTGGAACATGGTGAGTGAGTGGAAGGTGGTGAGATTGTGGAACGTCGTGAGTGTGTGGAACGCGGTGTTTGTGTGGAACGTGGAGGGTGTGTGGAGATGGTGAGAGATTGGAACATGGTGAATGAGTGGAATGTGGTGAGTGTGTGGAACGTGGTCAGTCTGTGGAACATGTTGAGTGAGTGGAACATGCTGAGTGTGTGGAACATGGTGGGTGTGTGGAATGTGGTAGGTGTTTGGAGAATGGTGAGTGAGTGGAACGTGGTGTATGTGTGGAACGTGTTGAATGAGTGGAACGTAGTCAGTGAGTGGAACGTGGTGAGAGTGTGGAACGTTGTGAGTGAGTGGAAAGTGGTGAGAGAGTGGAAAGTGGAGAGTGTGGAACGTGGTGAGTGTGTGGAACGTGGTGAGTTAGTTGAACGTGGTGAGAGTGTGGAACGTGGTGGGTGTGTGGAACATGGTGAGTGAGTGGAACGTGGTCAGTGAGTGAAACATGGTGAGACTGTGGAATGTGGTGAGTGTGTGGAACATGGTGATAGAGTGGAACGTGGTGAGAGTGTGGAACGTGGTAAGTGTGTGGAACGTGGTTAGTATGTGGAACGTGGTGAGTTAGTTGAACGTGGTGAGAGTGTGGAACGTGGTGAGTGAGTTGAAAATTCTGAGGGTGTGGAACGTGGTGTGTTTGTGGAAAATGGTGAGTGTGGAACGTGGTGAGTGTGTGGAACGTGCTGAGTGTGTGGAACATGCTGGGTGTGTGGACGTGGTGGGTGTGTGGAGCATGGTGAGGTAGTGGAACATGGTGAGTGTGTGGAACGTGGTCAGTGAGTGAAACGTGGTGAGAGTGTGGAATGTGGTGAGTGTGTGGAACCTGGTGAGTGTGTGGACCGTCGTGTGTTTGTGGAACGTGCTGAGAGAGTGGAACGTGGTTTAGAGTGTGGAACGTGGTGAGTGTGTGGAACGTGGTGAGAGTGTGGAACGTGGTGGTTGTGTGGAATGTGGAATGTGGAACATGGTGAGTGAGTGGAACATGGTGAATGAGTGGAACATGGTCAGTGAGTGGAACGTGGTGAGTGTGTGGAACTTGGTAACAGAGTGGAACGTTTGTGGAAAATGGTGAGTGTGTGGAACGTGGTGAGTGTGTGGAACGTGGTGAGTGTGTGGAACATGCTGAGTTAGTGGAACATGGTGAGTGTGTGGAACATGGTGAGTGTGTGGAACATGCTGGGTGTGTGGAACGTGGTGGGTGTCTGGAGCATGGTGAGAGATTGGAGCGTCGTGAGAGGGTGGAACGTGGTGAGTGAGTGGAAAATGGTGAGGTAGTGGAACATGGTGAGTGTGTGGAACGTGGTCAGTGAGTGAAATGTGGTGAGAGTGTGGAATGTGGTGAGTGTGAGGAACGTGGTGAGAGAGTGAACGTGGTGAGAGTGTGGAACGTGGTGAGTGTGTGGAACCTGGTGAGTGTGTGGACCGTCGTGTGTTTGTGGAACGTGCTGAGAGAGTGGAACGTGGTGAGAGTGTGGAACGTGGTGAGTGTGTGGAACGTCGTGAGTCTGTGGAACGTGGTGAGTGTGTGGAACGTGGTGAGTGTGTGGAACATGGTGAGGGAGTGGAACGTAAAGACTGCGTGGTACGTGGTAATCGTGTGGAACATGGTGAATGTGTGAAACGTGCTGAATGTGTGGAACGTGGTGCGTGTGTGGAACGTAGTGAGTGTGTGGAACATGTTGAGTGAGTGGAACATGCTGAGTGTGTGGAACATGGTGGGTGTGTGGAATGTGGTAGGTGTGTGGAGAATGGTGAGTGAGTGGAACGTGGTGTATGTGTGGAACGTGTTGAATGAGTGGAACGTGGTCAGTGAGTGGAACGTGGTGAGAGTGTGGAACGTTGTGAGTGAGAGGAAAGTGGTGAGAGAGTGGAAAGTGGAGAGTGTGGAACGTGGTGGGTGTGTGGAACATGGTGAGTGAGTGGAACGTGGTCAGTTAGTGAAACATGGTGAGAATGTGGAATGTGGTGAGTGTGTGGAACATTGTGATAGAGTGGAATGTGGTGAGAGTGTGGAACGTGTTAAGTGTGTGGAACGTGGTTAATATGTGGAACGTGGTGAGTTAGTTGAACGTGGTGAGAGTGTGGAACGTGGTGAGTGTGTGGAACGTGGTGAGTGAGTT